>NC_062203.1:2495000-2510000 GCF_912470025.1 Vespa velutina | reverse complement strand
CACATTCAGTGCACTCGAATCTTGTATCTCTGCCAGATGGTTCTACTCTCGTAGCTGTGTTTTACCGACTTTAAGCGAACGTTTGTATGAGTGAGAACCGTCTTGCGGTTCGTCCAATAGGATTACCAACACACTAGCGCTTACTTCTTCGCAAGAAGTATCAGTATCTGATTCCGACAAGGAAAAGGCTATCATTTATAATTGACCGGATAAAAATTTATCAAAGGATCGATAGAAAGATAAAGAGAGAGAGAGAGAGAGAGAGAGAGAGAGAGAGAGAGAGAAAAGAGAGAGGGGGAAGGGAGGGAAGAGGAAGAGGGAGAACCACTTAAGAAAGCCCGTTTCAAAAGTATCTTCGCGAATGAACAAAAGAGATTCGCGCTCTTTGTCCAAAAGGGAAAAAATATTTCCTTGGAACTTATTACCGTTTCACGAAGGGGATAGCATCAGCACACAATCGTCAGGGAGCAATTCTTTTCTCACAGAAAGAGGACATTTCTCTCGATTTCCTTCTTCCGTCCTTTAAAGTGCACTTTACTCGTGAAAATTATTCAAGAAGTAGAGAAACTTTGACTTTCGTCTTGATTACGTCCTGCCGATATCCAGAGAATATATTTGATGCCGTAAAAACAAAAAGAAAAAAAAAAAAAAAACAAAAAACAAAAAGAAAGAAAACTGAAATGAACGATATCCCGACGATCATTCTTCCTAATAAGTAAAAGAATCTACTCAATGTCATGGGATGATTATTATCCTATATATACCATCAATGGCACAGGATAAAAATAAAGAAAAAGGAGGAGGAGGAGGAGGAGGAGGATAGTAGATAGGTACAAGGATCAACAATCGAGTGCCCTGTCTCTGTATTCGACGTAATGACAGAAATGTTAGGCGTAGTTCAATTCGCTGGTATTCCTCGAAAACGATTACGTCGCGAAATTTTGTCATGGAGGGCTATCAGAGAGAAAAAGAGAGAGAGAGAGAGAGAGAGAGAGAGAGAGAGAGAGAGCTTAACTCACCTAACCGCCTCAAAGCCATTCGTCGGCGATAATTAATTCATAGTACGGGGATATACTCGAGATGTAGAGAAGGATGAAGAGAGGGAGGACAAGGAAGAGAGAATGGTTCGGTTTAGAGTTGGTAGAGACAGTCGGTAGAAGCGCGAGAAGGGTGCTTGGTAGACGTGCTTGTCAACGTTAATTCTTCTCGACGGGCAGATCGTTTCTGTCTTCGTCATCTGCGATGATAAAGTGCGAGTTCTACAGTAGGAGTACACTTCTGGTCGCTCGGTTTTACCGTTGATTTACGATACCGGATACCCACTAGCATATTCATATAATCTTCGCTCTAGCTAATATCTATAAATCCTCTTTGACTGGTTAAGAAAACGATTTATATAACGTAGAAATGTACATTGAAAATCAACGAAAGAATTCTTGATACTATTCTTAAGATATTCTCCGATCCCCCACCCTCCGCCCTTGTCCACCCTTCCTTCCATCCATCCTAACCTTCCATCCACCCATTCTTCCATTCTCTCGAATTATACGTCCTTATTTCCATCCCTTAATCCTTACTATGACAGTAAAACTGCATTTTAAAAATGTATCAGACGTAGGTATTCGTCATCCTTGCCAGTTCCATCTCACGACGTTTGCCACCGCCTGTCGTAGAACTGTACCAATTCCCAGACACACGAGCTATCACGTTTTCCTTCTCATTTCTGTCGTCGCGTCGAGCATACCGTAGCAAAGCACAGAACTTCCCTCTCTCTTTCTCTCTCTCTCTCTCTCTCTCTCTCTCTCTATCTATCTATCTATCTCTCTCCCTCCCTCTTTCTTTCTCTCTCCCTCTTCACTCTCATACACACACACACACACACCCTTTTCCTCATCGCGTTCTTTATACGCATGCCCACACAACCGGTACACTTCTTTGTCTTCTTCCTCCCATACGTTTCGAGGTTTACTTATCCCACAATAGACTGGAACGCGTTATTTATACATTCCATGCCATATGCGTCCATACGCGACTCGTCGAGCAAGGAGGATAGATATAGAACGTAGAGGTGATGGTAGAAGAGGAGACGAGCTAAAGAAGAGAAAAGACGCGGCTGTGAAAAAGAGAGAAAGAGAGGGGAAGAAAAGGGGAGAGAGAGAGAGAGAGAGAGAGAGAGAGAGAGAGAGAGAGAGAGAGAGAGAGAGAAGTGAGCTTGACCCTTTGAAGACACAAACCTAAGGCACGTCAAACAAACACGAGGTCGGTCGAGGGTGAATTCCCTCTTCCATCCCTTTCTCCCTCTCACTCTCTTTCTCTCTCTCTCTCTCGTTCTTTCCCTCACGGACCTATGAACCTTCGGGCACAATATTGTCACGACCCCTCGAGCCTTTTCAAAGGATGACAACCGTTTAAAATACGACAGAGGCGCTATGAATTCTGACTTATACCGCTTGCTTGTATATTACTGCCTGACTTCCTGATCCTATATGTCCTCGCATTAGCAAACCATTCCATTATGATTAACAAGGAGAAAAAAGACGGTGATGAGATCACGTTTCAAGTTTTTTTTTATCTTCATTCCTCTCTTTCTCTCTTTCTCTCTCATTCACTTCTATCCCTTTTTCTATTATCTTACATTTCTCCTCTCCCTTGTTCCCGTCGCCCGATCTCCCGTCATAATCTTCCGCTAATTTGGATCTTTTCATTGAAATATCCTATGTCGGTCGCGTGTCATATTGTAAGAACAATAAAAAAAAAAAGTACCTCTCTCTCTCTCTCTCCCCCTCTCTCTCTCTCTCTCTCTCTCTCCCTCTTTGTTAATCGTTCCGTGTATCTCCCCCTTTTTTAATATAAAACATTCCGCGGTACAAAAGAATACGAAAAAGTTCGATAAAAGTAACGAATTGATAAACGAGGTAGATTATAGAAAAAAGAAAGAGAAAAAAAAAAAAAAAAGAAGAGAAAAAGAAAAAAAAAAAACATGACATTAAAAAATGAAGGAGTTTTAAATGACAGATACTGCGTAAGTGTATATAGGTGCACTCGAGGCCACGCGAGGTTATCCTAGAAATCCCGAGCTGAGCAGTCAAAGAAGTAAAGGGTTTAAAGCTTCCTGAGTTTTCCCTCCTCTTTTATCTACTTGCATGTGTATCTATACATATGTATCACTATTATATACATGTATACACGCCGTTAATACTCGACGCTATTTTTGCACGAAGAATGCTGACACAAATCTCCTCGTCCTCCTCCATCCTCATCCTCATCCTCCCTCTTCGTTCTAACGAAAAAACCTGTTTTACGAAACGAGCTTCATTGGTATCCGTTTCTATGAAGCTAGAGAAGAAAAATGTTGATTAACGCGCTCGTTGCAAAATTCGTAAAATTCTCTATAAACAAACAAATTTCAACGAAAATACGTCGACTGTTTTTCTTTGTATTTTTAAAACAGAAACAAGAAAAAAAAAACAAAGGAAAAGAACAAGGGGGAAAAAAGGAAAAAAGGAAAAAAGAGAAAAAACAAAAAAAATATCATGCAATATTCGAGCGAAAATCTTCGAGCATAAAAATAAAGTCTACTTATAGTGACCATATATATATATCAGTTCGATACTGATCTGACTTTCTCTCTCTCTCTCTCTCTCTCTCTCTCTCTCTCTCTCTCTCTCTCTCTCTCTCTCTCTCTCTCTCTCTCTCTCTCTCTTTCATTCCCTTTACGAGAGATAAAAAATTACATTGCTCGCAAGTGTAGTTTTCTCAGAAAGACGAAGAACACACACTCCGCGATCGTATATCTTTTTACGTAAGTTATTCTGCAAGAAACCGACGAGACCGTTTTTCTCGCGAAATACATTGAAATCCATGAAAGAGAAGGAGAATAAAGAGAGAGAGAGAAAGAGAGAGAGAGAGAGAGAGAGAGAGAGAAGCCGGATCGTTGTTTCGAAAAAACGATTTCTCTTCTTACGCGACGTGTGTCCTGTAGAAGTAAGCACGCCCCTATACGAGACCTATTTCTATATCGGGGAAAAAGTACCCTTAGAACAGACAGAGAAAGAGAGAGAAAGAGAGAAAGAGAGAGAGAGAGAGAGAGAGAGACAGAGGAGGGGTAGAAAGGAGGGGAAGGGTAAAGAATAGAAGGAAAGAAAGAGAAAGAAAAGGTATAGGGATTTTGTAAAAGAGAACAAAAAAAGAGAGAAAAAGACAGAAAGAAAAAGAGAAGAGAGAGAGAGAGAGAGAGAGAGAGAGAGAGAGAGAGAGAGAGGGAGAGAGAGGTATTGAAAAAGAGGGAGAAACATGGCCGTGTTTACGGAGGGCTACCCTTTTTTTTATCTCACCGATTTTTCTCCCCACCACCGATTTCTTTTCTGTCGTTTTATGTTCTACCTTCTACCAAGGATTTTCTGAGATTTTGTTCGCGGCCGGAAACGGAAGGGCAGACGATCCGTTAAATCGAATTCGGCTAATATACGATAGTATTTCCTAGTAATAGAGAGAGAGAGAGAGAGAGAGAGAGAGAGAGAGAGAGAGACCTAGATGATACCTTTCCTTTTCTTTGCTTTTTACTTTTTTCTTTAAGAAATATCTACCTCCTCCTCGATCGTTCGAGGTTCGATCGAAGTTACGTCAACCCCATCTCCCTATTTTCATTTTATTTTTGGTTTTCTCTCTCTCTCTCTCTCTCTCTCTCTCTCTCTCTGTTTTTTTTCTTTTTCTTTTTCATTTTTTTTTTTCTTCTTTTTCATTTTCATCCAATCGTTAATCCATTTTAAATCATGTCGGTGAAAAGAAAAAGAAAGAAGAAAACAAACAAAAAGAAACACGTGAGGATTAATTCATCGGACAGGTTCCATTCAATTTCTTTATACATGATAATTTTATAAGCGAAGCAAAAAAGAAAAAAAGAAACGAAAAAAAAAAAAAAAAAAAAAAAAAGGAAACAAAAAAACAAATAGAAAGAAAATGAAACAGGAACGGAGCAAACGATCAATAAAATTCTACGGTACTCTAAAAACAGTATTGTAAAAGAAAATGAGAGAGAGAAAGAGAGAGAGAAAGAGAGGGGGGGGAAGGGTGAGGAGGAAGGGAGAGTAGAGATTTACCGCATTCATGTAAACACCATACATACATAGTTGATTGTGAACAAATCGACAAATGGAAAGCCGCATTCGTATTCCCGGGCAAAGATGGATTTCGAAAGCGATTCACTTCGGAAACGAAATTCGTTTGGCGATCTGGTCAGCATGACTATCCTCTGCTGCACGAAATTCTACACGGCCGCAAAAATTTCCTCCATCCCGACCGCGGAAAATCGAGCAACGAACGGTGAGCACTGTTGCAGCAATCTCCGCTAAATTATTTTGAGGGAGACCTCGAGTGCGGCCAAACGTTAAATTCCACCCTTCTCCGTACGTTGAGAGGCAAATACTTTTGGAATTAAGAGAAAGTCCCGTATAATCTGTGGTTTTTCTCTCTATCTTCTCTCTTTCTTTCTTTCTTTCTTTCTCTCTCTCTCTCTCTCTCTCTCTCTCTCTCTCTCTCTCTCTCTCTCTCTCTCTCTCTCTTTCGATATCTCCCTCTAAAACATTATTTTCAATAATCGAATGAAAACATATTTAAATAAATATAAGAAATTTTGATTAATTCGATCATGATAATAACAGTCAATCAATGTGAAATATTGTAAGTAAATTCGTAATAGTCATTGTTTAAAAAAAAAACCTCGATCTATCGCAAGTATTTTTATTCAAAGAGCTTATAGAAAAATCCTTTCGATGTTTGTTTTTCGTATCAAACAAATCGAAACAAATATCAATATATAATAAAAGAAAATATAACGGATAAGAAATAACAATGGTATTGAATAACTGAATAGATAAATAGATTGATAAATAAATAGATAGATAGATAGATAGATAGACAGACAGACAGATAGATAGATAGATATAGATAGATAGATAGATAGATAGATATAGATAGATAAATATATAGATAGGCAGACAAACAGATAAATAGATAGGTATATAGATAGATACCTGGATAGATAGATAGATGAAACAGATGATAGAGAGATATCGTATTTCTTCGATGAATCTTAAATCACGAATATGGAACGGTGGTTACTTTTATACGCGCATGCGCCTTTTAGCTAACAAAATATTCCCACGGTATTCCGGAAAAAGATAGGGAGGCATAGGTGAAAAAGCTGAAAAGGCACGTTCTCTCTTCCCCCGAACGATCGAATTTTCTTCTCGGAAGAATATCACGGAAATTCGTCGTGTCCTCTCCCCTATACCTTTTCGTCTTCCTTCGTCCTCCTTCGTCCTCCTTCTTCTTCATACTCTATTAGTAATCTTTTCTTTTTTCTTCTTTTTCTTTTACTTTTTTTTTTTCCTTTTTTTTCTTTTTTCTTTTCTTTCTTTTTTTATTCTTCGCTCGATAATATAGTTCTCAATCGTCAATGACCGACATATTAGGACGTATGAGATACGTACATCAGAGAGGGCACGTAGGGTGCGATGATTGATGATCGCGCTTGACTGATTACAAGGGATCGACATTTTCTTTTTCTCTCTTTTCTCTCGTTCTTTTTTTTTTTTTTTTTTTTTTTTTTTTTTTTTTTTGTTCTTTTACTTTTTCGAAACAACTAGTGATCTATGACGAAATCCACCATGTTCGACGTATATGATTTCTCTCTGTCTTTCTCTCTCTCTCTCTCTCTCTCTCTCTCTCTCTCTCTCGCTCTCTCTCTTTCTCTCTTTTCAATGTATAAAAAAAAAAATTACGAGAAATAAAAAATGAAAATTCGAATTAACCAGATTCAAAGCTTATTTATCCTTTGTCATTCAAGAAGCAAAGAATCGATACAGAATATTTTAGTGTCGTATTTCCCAATAAGAATGATCTTTTGTGTAGTTCAACTTTTAATATATTTTCCCCCATCTCGCGATAATATTCTAGAAAATGCTGAGATCAGTTTAAGAAGGGATGCATAATAATAGTGAGCAATATCGAATTTAATCTCCTATAACCCAATTCTTTTGTACATACATATTTTTATAACATTGTATAATATGAAACTTATAAGTTATACCAATATATTATACTATAACTATATCTATCTATAATAACAGTTAGTATAATTTATATATGTATACACATACACACACACATATTCACTTTCAATATGAAGACAAAATTAATTTTAAGAAGGGAAAATAAAATGGGATTAAAAAAAAAAAAAAAAAAAAAAAATAAAATACGAATATCTGATATTATAACTATGGGACTTGAAAAGTTATATAAAATTTAGACAGAGACGTCGCCAAAATAACAAAAATACGTATTTGATAGGGGAGGGAGATAAACAAAAGGAAGAAAAAAAAAAAACAACGGCAATTGCTTTCTTTCTTTTTCCAAAGCTACGAGAGGATTTTTTTTTTTTTTTTTTCTTTGGCTTCGATAACCTCTCGTACATAAGTCTTAAGTAATCCTATTTCTTTCTTCTTTTTTTTTTTTCTTCTTTCTTCCTTATCGTACGAAGATGTTATCGCGGTTGGAATAGGATTATCGGATTATTTGTTTGCGAGAGATTACGTTCTTTATCGGCATTTTGGTTTTCATAAAACCAGAGGGACCACTGGATTATGAACGAGCCTGTTGCGGTGAGCCAACCACAAGCCCTTGCATATTTCAGACGCCCACGACGACGACGACGACGACGACGACTACGACGACTACGACGACTAATACGACGACTACGTTCCGTATAATTATTTATATTAATTAGAACAGAGCCAGAAGGGTGTGTTGTGCATGTCTCACTGTAAAAACACTCCGGTTATAAATTACATCCGAGCGACGACAAACTCGAGGAAGCAAAAGTGCCGCGAATAGCAACGTATCGTTTATGTACTCGGAAAACGGAGGAAACGTGTAATGAGAAAAATGTTCTCGCTGTGTTTGCCACGACAACGTCGCATAGACAAATGGTCCCTTTGTTGCTGGGTTCATAATTTTATTATCTTTTTGTTTTTCTTGTTTTTTATTCTCTCTCTCTTTTTTTTTTTTTTTTTTTTTTTTTTTTCGTTACAACGGATCTCCAATTGTTTCATTTATATTATCACTTATGGAAATATCTGAAGATATTCTTTTTTAATTAGAATACTTTTATTTCAATGATTAACAATGATTGATAATTCTGTTTATATATATATATATTGTTGAAAATTTATATAAAAGTTGTATGTAAAATGAAAGATATTTCGTAAAAGATTTTCACTGTTGTGAAACAAAAATTTTATTAACGAAGAATATGTTTTTGTTAGTGAACGGGAAAAGAAAATAAAAAATAAAAAAGATGAAAGAAATAAAAAAAAGAAAATACAACAAAACGTTAGATTAATATTACTAACGTTGAAGCGAGTATCCCGAGAAAATATCTTTACATCTTCCTTGAGGAACTCATAGATTTCCAAGAGAAACCGCGTTGACACGAATCCGGAGACGTTCCTAACACATCTCATACATCATTCACGTCCCGCATGGAATTTGCATTTCTCGATGAACCACCAAAAGATAACTGCACCAGAGAGCTCAAGCTAGAGAGGAAGAGACGATCGGAAAGAGAAGGAGGGAGGGGGAAGAGAGAGAGAGAGAGAGAGAGAGAGAGAGAGAGAGAGAGAAGTGTGAGTTTGGAGAGCGAGAGAACGCAAGTCAGTTATATTCAAAAAGGAAATTGAAAAGTTGCGATGGAAGTCGTACGCGGATGGATACGGGCGAGAAAAACGCGTGACGTAAATCGATCCATAGTTATATATATATATATACACACACACACATATCCTCAATTGAATGTAGAAGATGAAACGTTATCGTTGCACACGTATCTTGATTCGACGTTCTAACCGATTTAAACAGTTTTATCGATGATTTTTACGGAAAAAAAAAAAAGAATAAACGCGAGAAAAAAGAAGGAGAGAAATTTTTGACAGTCATGAAAAAATCTTATCTTTCAACGCAAACTGTGATAACATTCGTCGTCGTAATGTACAGTATATACAACATAAAAAAAAAAAAAAAAAAGAAAAAAAAAAGAAAAAAAGAAAAAGAGAAAAGGTATGAAAAAATATATCTATTATTGTTAACATTAACATTGTGAATTTTCTATTATCTTCATCTTTGTATGCAAACTCTCCCACGTAGATATATTCATGTATATAATATGTACATGCGTTGTCTCAACATGAAAATACGTTTTCCCCTCTTAATATTCAACGAGATGCGTTGCTTGTTGCATATTATGCAGTTTACGTAGTCAAGGATCTCAAAGGGAATTGAAGATATACGATGAGATGTTGTCATCGTTTAATCTTACCTGGTCATTATTGTATTCTATACTCGATGATCTCAGCTTCTTTTCATTTTAAATCCCATCCAACGTCAAAAGATATGCTATTAATTAATTTAAAGTAGATTGCTTTTAGTCACTGCTTCTTTGGGAGAGAACGTAATTACAAGGGAAGAGAACAACAGAATCTAAAGGACAAAGTAGCACGTAATTATATATATATATATATATATATATATATATATATATATATATATATTATATATTATATATATGTGTGTGTATATTACTGTTATATATATAACATTAATTTGCATTGTTAAATATTTCAAATGCGATTAAAAACGAAAAATTTGTTAATCGAATGAAAATTATAGGGGTGGAAAAAGAAAAAAAAAAAAAAAAAAAGAAAATGACGACATTAAAAGAAAACGGAGTTCGTTTACAAATGTTAAAATGAAAGAGGAATGATATTCGAAAATTTGTAGGAGTTCTCTTGTAATACTTTAGGGAGGAAGAAAGGCCTTGATAATTAGTTTTACTCACGGAGGAAATAAACGTAGACTGGAAATCGACATCGAAAATTGCCTACAGGCACCGTCGGGATACCACATATTCCCAGTTGCTCTTTACGCCGTCTCAAATGGTATCGAATATGTATGACTCGGCGTTCCCTACTGGAAAAGCACCCTTAATCTCATCACCAACACTTACTTCCCCGAGATACACCTCGGGGCATCCCAACATGAAATACTTTGCTCTTCTTTCGAACGTGCGCTCTTTTTACTCGCTTTTCTACTTTCTACTCTCTTTCTCTCTTTAACTCACTGTTTCATTCTTTGCCATCTCTCTTCCACTTTTTCAATTTCTCTTTCTCTCTCTCTTTCACTGTTCCACTCTTTGCCACCTTTCTTCCATTTTTTCGATCTCTCTCTCTCTCTCTCTCTCTCTCTCTCTCTCTCTCTCTCTCTCTCTCTCATTCTCTCTCTTTTTTCTTTTTCTTTCTTTCTTTTCTGTTTAACGAAAACTACATCCCTAAGGGAAAAAAGCTAACTGAAAATCTGATATACTTTTGCGACTGAAACACACAACGTACAGGGGAATCGCCTTCCGGGAATATCAAATGAAGACGGAAAATGTACAAGACACGTTACATAAACGCCTGGAGATGGGATCAAAAAGAAAACTATGTGAAACGTTTGGAACATATGGAGAAAAGAACGATCGTTTTCGAACAAAATACTCTAAGCGAGAATTGTTTAAGTTTATATTACATATATATTTATATATTCTTTATGTATCACGCATACATATATACATACACATATACATATATAAACTAACCACATATGTATATATATATATATATATATATATATATATATATATACATATAGCTATTTATTACTTCTATCTCAAAGTATATGCCTTCTAAAGCTAACCCGATAAAAGAACGGAAACTGGTACATTGAAACTTTCGAAGCACTGAGAAACGTTGTTCCTTCCTTTTCTTCTTCAAGAAAAATACTTTCGAATACTTTGCGAATTGTTACGCATCTCTCTCTGTCTCTCTCTCTCTCTCTCTCTCTCTTTTTTTTCTATTTCTAGTTTTCGATTCGATGGAATATAAGAAATAATCCTTTATAGAAATGAAAAAGGTAAGAAGAGGTAAGAG
This sequence comes from Vespa velutina, assembly GCF_912470025.1. Lineage (NCBI taxonomy): Eukaryota > Metazoa > Arthropoda > Insecta > Hymenoptera > Vespidae > Vespa > Vespa velutina. The sequence goes on along the minus strand of NC_062203.1, from coordinate 2,498,979 downwards.
AGGTGGAATTTTAACTCTAAAAGCGAACAAAGTTTTGTTCATCATATTTTTCAAAGTGATCCCTCGCTTTACTTTTCCTCACAGAATGACTAAATATTTTTAAAGAATATAAGTTTTCTTTATTCGTAAAAAATTTTCATTACGAATCATTGTTCTTTGATAGGAAATAAAATAGATAAGTTTCTTTTTTTTTTTTTTCTTTTTTTTTTTTTTCGTTTTCTTCTTTGATTTTGTTCAAACAAAATGGCAAGGAAAAAAATTCAATCTCCTCGATAAATTAATAATGTAGAATTTTTTTCATTTCGATCTTCAATTTTATTTTCACGCTCTATTCATGTATCTATAGATATCTGAATTTCTTTTCTTTCTCTTTTTTTTTTTTTTTTATATTTTATATTTTATTGCCTTTTATTCGCAATAAAATTAATTATTAATTTATATTCAAAACTTAATGCTTGATTAAATATAAATTATACTTATCGTTGGTATACGGTGTTGATATATAATATTACCATTAAGTATCATATTATATAGATTTTTTTTTCTTTTCTTCTTATTTCCTTTTTTATTTCTTTTTTTCTTTTCTTTTTTTTTTTTTTTTTTTTTTTTTACCACAAAAAACTTAGGTTACGTTAAGATATAAACATGTTTCAGGTAAAATATCTTTCTAAATCTTCCAAATGATATTTTGATAGTAATAGTAGATTACTATATTATTTCAAAAAACTTCGTATGTACAGTAAATACACGATCGTTTTATTTAATATTAGATATTAGAATTTGCGCGATTAGAATTCTTTCCTTCGATCTTTTCTACTTTAGGGAAGGAATCAAAGCTTTAAATAAAATTCGATCCCTTCGAGGTTTAGATCTTCGTTGAGATAGTTTCGGAAGCAAACGATGAAAAGAAGATAGAGGGGTTATATAAAAGTATTGTCCCATCGAGCTGAGATTCCCTCGATCGGACAGATAGAGCTTCACCGTTGGATTTTTCTCGCCTCGTGGAAAATCGCCGGAGGAACTTCGGGAAAACCTTTTCTCGCTCGACAAATTGCGCCGCACCGGAAAACCAGACACGGGCTTTGGCCCATTGATCCCGCCACGTGTGCCAACATTCGATTCCCCGGGAATACGCCGTCTGGTTTTAATTAATCAAGCGAAGGGATTCCCCGTTCCCTTTTCTATCTATCTATCTGTCTATCTATCTCTCTCACTCTCTTCTTCACTCATTCACTCGCTTGCGCTTGCTCTCTCACTTTCTCGCTCGCACGCTCGCTCACTCGCGCTCATTCACTCACTCACTCACTCACTCACTCACTCTCGTTCGTTTCGAATCGTTCTCTGCCATCTTTTTTGCCGGTGTAATCGTTACCAGCTTCACAAGTTCGTCCGTTCTCTCGTATATATCCTCCCACCCTCTCCCCCCTCTCTTTCCTTCTTTCTCTCACGGAGAAAGAACGGAGTGCTAGATTGGTAAAGAGAAAAAAAAATAAAAGGAGAGAGAAAAAAAGACGATGATAATAATAATAATAATAATAATAAGAAGAAGAAGAAGAAGAAGAAGAAATGAAAATCGAAATAGGGGTCACGAGAGAAAGAAACGTTTCCTCTTTTTATACGGAAGGACCCATTGTTACTGTTTCGCGACCTCTCGCTTCTCATTGATCCGCACCACCGATTCCATGTGTGACAGTTCTTTCAGTCAGAGGTTAACAGGTACATAAAAAATATCCCTCCCTTTACATGGACATTATTCGTCCGCGTAATTTCAATTCGATGGTCGACCTACGATCTCACGATTTTATTCGGTTAACCGCAACTCCAAAAAAAAAAAAAATAAAAAAAAAAAATGAAAAAAGAAAAAAATGAAAAAAAAAAATGAAAAAAAAAGAAAAAAAACAAAAACGTTCGCTTTAACATTTTATAATGTCAAAAATAAATGCCGCTTCATTTATTATTCTTTCGACATTTATTATTATTTTTTTCAATATTTTTTAACCCTTCAAATTAACGAGACAACGTGAAAAGAATCAAAAGAAAAGAAAAACAAAAAAAAAAAAAAAACAAGAAAAAAAAAACAAATACAAAGAAGAAACGATTTGAAAGCATTAAAGAAATTCAATCTTGTGGTAAACGTTGAAAATATGTGGATGTTGCATTAAAATCAAGATCAATAGTTTTATGTTAAAGAGATTGAAAGAGGATGGACGAGAAGGGCGAAGGGGAGAAGTATATCTCAATCGGTTGACCTCCTTCCTCCCGTTCTCCCTCTTCTTCATCTTCATCTTCTTCTTCTTCTTCTTCTTCTTAGTCTTCTACGTCTTCTTCCCATAGGAGATAATAAAATATCGAACGACAAAATTCGTAGGGTGGGTTAGACCGGAAGAGTAATAAAAAAGCAGTGGATAGTAGAATGGAGACGGAGTGCCTAACGTAGAAGTTTAGTATCACCGACATTATGGACATTACACGACGTTATTAAATGCATCGAATTTTATGGTCGATTCCTTTTCCAACCTCTCTCGAAGCGGACCGAGATATAAACTTTCATAACACATCGTAATCCTCTCGCGTACGGCGATTCCGCGGAGCTTCTCGATTTTCGAAACGGGATAAAGTTTATTATCGAGCACGTATACGAACGGCGAAATCGCCGTAATTACTTCGACCGGGGAAACAAATTGACCGAAGATAAATCGTTCTGAGAAAGATCGTAGACGAATAAAAAGCTATTAAAAGAAACAGAAAGAGATAGAGAGAGAGAGAGAGAGAGAGAGAGAGAAAGATGGGGGGGGGAGGGAGGGAAATAGAGATAGAAAGAAAAAGAGAGAGATAAAAACTTATGGACTTTATTGTATACATGACTTTTGTTCTAAGGCAGTCAACGGAGAAGAATCTCGTTGGGTTTTTCTTTCTTTCGTTTTCTTTTTTTTTCTTTTTTCTTTTTTTTTTTTTTTTTTTTTTTTTTTTTTTCTTTTTTTTTCTTGTAACAAAAGAATTCAAAAAGTTCACCGAAAATATTTCTCAATGTAACGCGAAAATCCACTTACTTTGGGTTTCCCTCGAACAAAGTACGCGAGTCTCAGAGCCTGGAAATCCGCTTGGAAAAAGCGACGAAATCCTTAGGGCGTCCCTGACCCAGATTCATAGATTTCCTTATGACAATATACGAGAGAAGCGAGTTTGTGAGATGGATGGACCATAACTAAGAGTAAGAATAGAAAAGAAAAAAAGAAGGAAGAATAACAAACACATACACACATACACACACACACACACACACAGACGCACATAAAGAGACACATTAGTCCACCCTCGATACGATTATTTTTGATTGAATAAAACTACAACGATAAATGTCAAATATAATAACGAGGACAACGGCTATCGATGTCCAGTGATATTCTATCCATCATAAAGGTACAACAGCAGGCATTGTAAGGACCAAAAGCATAGGAGCAGGTAAGCATAGGAGTGAACGTTGCCCGTTTGATTGCCAACATGTTAGGTTGCCTATAAGCTAGCTTCCTCACCTTTGTGTGTGCGCAAACACCGAGTACAAGCCACGATCGTTCGAGAGATAGGTGAGATCGTACACGAGATGGAAAGGAGTCCTATCTTCTCTCATCTCTCCTCTCCCTCCCTCCTTCTCTTCACCATCTTTCCATCAATCCGTCTTTCTCATCTCCCTCATCCCTCTCTCTTTCTCTCTCTTTCTCTCTCTCTCTCTCTCTCTCTCTCTCTCTCTTTCACTGACTCTAGTAACCATAGCTAATTCAAGTTTCTCAACTCACGTACTACTTATGTACTGTATATATTGTATATACAGTGACGTCCACCTTATCACCCCTCTCTTCCCTTTCTTCTGCCAAATATGACTCGCACCAAGTCACGTTAGCAGAATAATAAAGATCCAAAGGAATAATTAATAATCCACCATGGCAACGGAGAAGAAAAAAGTATAACGACATTGACACGG
>NC_062203.1:2487500-2490000 GCF_912470025.1 Vespa velutina | reverse complement strand
ATATATATATATATATATATATATATATATATAAAATCTTATTATTCATTGATCCAGAAATGTGCCGTAACTTAAACAAACGAAGGGCAGCTAACGATTCGAGAAAAATAAACGAAACGAAACAAAAAAAGAAAAGAAAGGAGGAAAGAGAAAAAAAAAAGAAAGAAAAAAAAAGACGGACATACGAATCCATGAACGCGTTCGACATGTGTATGCGGATACGTTCGAATATATTCTTGAGCACGGGTTTGAGACCTTAGGCCCTTTTCTTAAAATAAACTCAAGAGAGAAGAGACGCGATTGTGAAAGGGGAAACCGAAGGGTTTTGAAGCATATGTCACGGTGTTCGAGACAAAGGCTTTCGAATTGAGTAAGAGGGAGATAGAGAGAGAGAGAGAGAGAGAGAGAGAGAAAGAGAGCAAAGTAGAGCGAGAGCAAGAGAGAGAGAGAGAGAGAGAGAGAAAAGGGAATCTTTTGTCACGTATTTCACATTTCATTGCTTCGTTCCTCAGCACGGTAATACCAACGACCCGAAGTCTGTTTCAATCTATTCCATTTATTCCAAGTTCTATCCCTTCCAATCCCTCCCCCTCTTTCACCCTTCTCCATCCCCACCACTTCTTCTATCCCACGCCCCTCTTGAACACTTCTCGCCCGATTATTCATTGAATGGCACTACCTACATTAATCATTTCTATTTCGCTCGAAAGGAGAGGAAAAAAAAAGAAAAAAAAAGAACGTACAGCCATATAATTAAGATTAAATTGAATATCATTTCAAAAACGGAATAATCTTTTCGAAATTACAGTCTTACACTTATTTATTTATTTAAAATTAGATAATTAATATATTACGAATATATAATAGAATAGAAATATTTGATATTATATCTATATTATAGTTTCCTCGATTAATACTTGTAATTGCGCAAAAGATTATTACACTTTATACGTCTATGTATTTGTTACTTTGTGAATGAATATATGTGTGTATGTGTATGTATGTATATGTATGTATGTATATATGTATGTGTGTTTTAACGTTGACTTCTCACAGATACTTCCATTTCTGGTTAAATACGCTACCACACGTCCTGAGATGCTTATCTCTTGTAATGTTAACAAGAAACCGTAGCGAGAAGGCCACTTGTAAGAGGGGAATCTCGACGGATTTAAAAGGATTCCATGTGTGTGAATGTTCCTCTTTCTCTCTCTCTCTCTCTCTCTCTCTCTCTCTCTCTCTCTCTGCTTGCTCACTCATTTCTGCCGGGGATGACAAGGAGGTACTTGTACAAACTGTCTGTTTTTACGTCCAAGCTGTTAAATCATACCCAATTGGGCTTGTCTGCTTTCATGTCCGTCTGAAAGCCTTCTAACTATTTCAAATATTCGTTTGGCAACTTACAGACAATAGGTTTATACTTTCTAATTAAAATTGTATTAATTATGAAACTTGTCTTTTTCTATTCGTATATCCTGATATATATATATATATATAATTTGATAATTTTATATATAATATGATATATATATATATATAAAAACTTGATAATTGTAAAGCCATCATACACTGGTAGTATCTTATTGAACTTCTAGAAAGGTTATACGTTTGGTCTGATAAAAGAAAAGAAAGAAATAAGACAAGGTGCTTCAATTAAAGAAACTTCGTGTAACGAGAAATCGACTTGTACTTGCTATATATACTTATATATACTTTGCCATTGTGTTGTTATACTCTCTCGTCGTAGTATTGGACGACGCCGACGCCGCCGCCGCCGCCGCCGTCGTCGTTGTATTCGAGCTTCGCCCTGGCAAGATTACCGGGCAAACGAAGTAGCCGGTGAAACAGACTCCTGGCATTAGTTTTCTTTTCCCGGTATACTTTGCAGGGATAGCTCTACTTACTTAGGATCTGAACACGAGAGCTCCGAGCCGAACGCCTTAGCTAGCTGCTAGCTAGCTAGCTAGCTACGTTGCTGGATCTCTCTCTCTCTCTCTCTCTCTCTCTCTCTCTTCGAACGAAGAGAAGCACCAAGCTATTGTAAAAGAAGGCCAACTGCCGAGTAAATTTCTTCATGAAACAAAAAGTAGAAATAGAGAAAGAGATACGGGGGGAGGGAGGTAAGGTATAGAGGGGGGGAGAGAGAGAGAGAGAGAGAGGCGTGTTTACTTTAATTACTTCTCGTGGATCATTGGTTGCAAGAATAACGAGCTGCCAAGCAAGAAGCACGCGCTCTAGTACCTACACGAATAAGTTACGAAAAGTACGAGAAACATGGCAAGACTTTTGAAAGTTGATTGAAAATACAAATAGAATAAGAAAGAAAAAGAAAAAGAAAGAAAGTAAAGGAGAGAGAGAGAAAAAAAATGAAATATAACTAGATTTTATATATGAAATTCATTTTTATTAAATATTAATCTTCTGTCTTTCTTCTTCTTTTTTCTATCTTTCTCTTTTTTGTTTGTTTTGTTTTTTTTTCTTTCTTCCTTTCTTTCTTTCT
>NC_062203.1:2395000-2485000 GCF_912470025.1 Vespa velutina | reverse complement strand
AAGGAAGTTCGTTGAATCGCGCTCGCTAAGCCAGCAAGGAAAATCAATTAGGAAAGAAGAGAAAGAGAGAGAGAGAGAGAGAGAGAGAGAGAGAGAGAGAGAGAGAAAGAGAGAAGAAAACGATCGAGGTGGAGTAGCGTAACGATTCTCTTCAAAGATTTTCACAAGACGTATGAATCGGTTCTCGAGTCGTTCCGTGAACGTGTAAGAAAAAGAGAGAAATAAAGAAAGAGAGAAATAAAGAAAGAGAGAGAAAGAAAGAAAGTACTTCGAGAAAGGATCGATCGATTCCTCGCAACTCGCACCAATTCGATCATAACTTTTTTAGTCCGTCCTTAGTTGACGCCCATACGATGGATTTGGCGTACTTTATACTTTTTCTTCCTTATTCGGTTTGCCTTTTCATCGAGAAATTTTTTGACTTCTTCTCTCTCTCTCTCTCTCTCTCTTTTTCTTTCTCTTTCTGTATGCCTCGTTATATTTTACTTTTATTCTCTTTTTGCTATCTTTTTTTTTTTTTATGTCCCTTTTTATGCCGAAACTTGATGAAACTCATGGAAGGTAGATGACATCTCTCTCTCTCTCTCCCCCCCCCTCTCTCTTTCAAAACATTTTCGAAAATGTAAAGTAATCCGACATGCGGATCGAAGGAATTCGTGTCGTTTCGACAGCTTTGATGTCGAAGGGGCATCGACATCTGTTGGATTTCGAGCGTGAAAAACGTTCTCCTTTTATCGTTTCCCTGTTACCAACGAGAAAGAGAGAGAGAGAGAGAGAGAGAGAGAGAGAGAGAGAGAGAGAGAGAGAGAGAGAGAGAGAGAGAGAGAGAAATAGAGAAGCAGTCTCAAACTTCCATCTTATTTAAGTCGTTATAATTGCTAGCAGATTATGCACTCGCGTGAGCAGTCTCGAGAAGAGGGATCTGTTTTCGAGGTGTGAGTATGACAAAGAGGGAACGTGTAAATGAACGTTAAAGGGTAACGCCTTATGTAATTACGAGAAAATCCTCAAAGCTACGCTAGGAACCTCGAAAATAAACGGATTTATGGTAGGTAGAAATAAATGTCAGAATATACTTAGCAAGATTTTACGAGGGCAGGATAAGTTCTTTTAAGAAGGGAAATTCTAAAGATATTAATTTTCTTTTTTTATCGAATATAAAACAAACATTTATTCGATAGTATTTATATATAAGGGCTGAAAGTACAAAACAATTTCTTTCTTTTTCTTTTTTTTTTTTTTTTTTTTTTCCACGCGAAACTTAATTTTCAAGAAAATCAACTCATTTGAGAAATCAAATCGTAAACCAAATAATTATTTAGATACATAAATCGTCGAAGTTGAGTTATAATTGTATTATTAAAATTATTGAAACATAAAAAAAAAAAAAAAAAAAGAAAGAAAGAAAACATGAATCACCATAATAATAATATGATTTTCTTTAAAAATAAAAGAATTCATTTTCTCGAAAACGAAGCACATCCTACAAAGAAAATAATATTCCTTTTCTATAGTTTCGATTTATCTCATCCATTGTTTTCTCACATTGTTTAATTTCAATGTCTCATTAAGAATAAATTGGAAGAAACAACAAACAGGATAAACAATAAAGAAACTTTTAAAGAATAATGTCAAAGATACGATAAATTATTGACAAAAATGATTACTAATATCATCTCACGTTGCATTTAGTTATACATACATATATATATATATATATATATATATGTGTGTGTGTATACAGTTGATCCAGATGAAACATCGATTAGTAGAGATACCTCTATTATCCATAGATATTATACGTATATACATAAATACATACATACATAAGTACGTACATACATTCATATATATATATATATATATATACATACATACATACATATATATATATATATATATATATATATATATATATATATATGCAAGATAGTCGTGAAGGGAACGTAGACCCGTATTCGGCCGGTGTTTAACGCGAGAGAGACGTTGTTGAACAAACAACGAACGGTAATCAGACATCGTCGTTCCAAATTCACGCCTGCTCCTTAAGGCGTTAACCGCACCTAAGAGAATCGAGCTCCTTTGTCGGGGCGCAAAGGGCGTGGTGTCTAATTGAAAGGAGATTAATTAAGGCCCGTCCGTACACGATAAGAAAAGCTCTTAGCTGTGCCAACGACAACTCGAGCATATCCACACCATTCTCTTAACATTTTCCTCGCATGGGAAGGAAAGATGGTTGAGTGAGTGGGTGAGTGAGTGGGTGGATGGCTAGGAGTGGGAAATCCACGTTAGAATTATGATAAAGAAACGAAGAGATTAAACGTAGAGTGAAGTGCTCCGTTAACATGAATTACACAATTTTGTCATACTCTATGGCATCACACCTCCATATATGTGAAGTGACGTTTTCTCGCGCCTCGTACACGTTCTATCTTGAGTGTGAAGTTGGAAAAAAAAAGAGAGAGAGAGAGAAAGAAGAAGGGGAAAAAAAAAGAAAGAAAAGAAGGCTAAAGGTGGAAAGAAGAGACGCGAAGAAAAACGATTCTTCTTCAGTGACTTGTAAAGAGGGAACGACTAGAAAAAGGAAAGACGCGCGGAATTTTGATAACGTTAGAGGACCATGAACGTGCCTTACCGCGAGAATCGCGACTTTCCTCTTCTCGTAGTTATTCCGTAAGAAGAGGAGGAGGAGGAGAAGGAGGAGAAAGAAGACAAAAAAAAAAAGGGAAAAAAAAGTAAGAAAGGAAAAAAAAAAAAAAAAGAAATAGAAAGAAAAAGGACGGAAAAAAAGGAATAAGAAAAAAAAAAATAAAAGAGATCTGCAAGCACGCGCTCGCTTCGTGGTCGGAATCCGTTCCTACACGACTACTCGCAGCCGTCTGAAATTTAACCGCCCTCACCAAAGTCCGCCTGGATCCTAACGAGAAAACGCACGTGCGCTCGACGTTCCTACCAAGCCGAGATAGGGATAATGAAAAAAAAGAGAGAGAGAGAGAGAGAGAGAGAGAGAGAGAGAACGAGAGAAGAGAGGGCTATCGAGCTAAGTATACCCTCCGGTCTACGTGAAAAATCCTTTAAGCGTTTCTTACGTAAGTAAGCCGCTGGACTCGTTTCACGTTAACCGCAAAATGCATTTTAAGAATAGTTGTAATAGTTGATCGTCCATGATAATTGGCTGATCTTATATATTTCTAACTCTCGGTTTAACTCTCAACGCTTAAATGTATATTTATTTTTATTACGTTTATTCATTCCTTCTTTTTTTTTTTTTTTTTTTTTTTTTTTTTTTTTTTTACGGGCACTTGAAAAGAAAAAAGAAAAGAAAAAGATACCTTTTTGTGTTTATTATTTTTAGCCTGTTTAATTTTACAATAGCTATCTAACACGTTAATTCTAATTATTATGATTTCGATAATCGTAAAAAAAAAAAAAAAAAAAAAAAAAAAAAGAAATCGATAATCCCTTGATTTTGACGAAAAGTTCTGATTTTTAATGTTAAGCTTTTTCATTGATTGAATATATCATCTGCCTTTAAAATTTTATTTTAATTTTAATTATTAAGAAAACTTTAATATTTTTCGTATGACTGTCGATAATAACGTTATCATAAATACGGATCTCAGGTATTTCGTTATAAATCACGTTACAAACATAATTAATTCGTGGTAGTAGTATTTTCTCATTATATCATTTCTATCGTCGACAAAGTCAATTATTAGTTTATATATATATATATATATATATATATATATATATATATATATATATATATGAACCGATGATTATGAAATTAATCGAAGTTATTCGAGATATAATATTATGAAATATGTTTTGTCACAAGGCTATTCTTAAAAATTTTCAATTATATAAAACTCTATACTTCAAGAATAAATATATAATACGTATCAATCTTTTCAGTTTATTATAAAAAAAAAAAAAAAAAAATTTTTTTGAAAATGATCCAACAAAATCCAAATGTCAAAATATCTTTTAACGTAATAATGATGTCTATACGTTCCTGACGGCCACTTTCATGAAACCGACAGTTTCATACGGAGAATTAAATATTCGTTAGTTTCACGTTATTTCATATTTCATCAGATAACGAAGAAACATTATTTCATAAAAGATCAATTAAATACTATTATTTATCTAATCCAAAGGATGCATTCTCTCTCTCTTTCTCGCTCTCTCTTTGTATATATATATATATATATATATATATATATATATATATATATACACCTATATCCATTGTTCTCTTGATATTTATATCTCGATATTAAATAACTTCTTTCGTGTATCTCATACTAAACTAATCTCGTTTGTTCTATAAGTCATAAAATCTGTATTAAAACAAGGACGGTGAGTTGAAATATTAATACGAGGTTTAGGGGTTGAATCTCGGTAACTAAAAGTGGTAAAGCTTCCTTTCTAGCTCAGTTGTGTGCACCAACTCGGCCTGTACAACAATGAAATTCTTCTTCCTTCCTTCCTTCCTATTCTACCCTACCCTACCTTCTCTCTCTCTTTCTCTCTCATCGTTATCAATTATGAGAATGATAACAATCACATAAATCCACTTAGTCGAGCCACGACGTTTCAACGTAGCGCACTCGTACACGTCCGATCGTTTATTATCGCATTCGCACTACTCTCGCCTGGCCCATGTATATTATTAAACCATCTTCGCCAGCTCGAACCACGTATGTACACCTCCATCTTCTTTGCGTTTACAGACGTCTCTAAAATTACACTGGCGAGCGCGTCTTTCTCTTCCCCTCCTATTTTTCTTTTTTTTTTTTTTCTTTTGTTTCACCTTCATCATCATCATCTTTTTCTTCTTCTTCTTCTTCTTCTTCGTCCTCCTTCTCTTTTTCTTCTCTCTTACATCTTCTCTCTTTCGGATCCACTTAACCGTGAACGTCAGGAACGAACGTATACGTTTCCCTTTCAAGTACCACTACTAAAGGGGGGGGGGGGGGGAGAGAAACGAACTCGACAAAGGGAAAAATAAAAAGTATCAAATTGATCGACGACGAACAAATAAAGAAAAAAATGCAATAAAGGAAGAGAATATTGTATGATCATAAAAAAAAAAAAAAAGGGAAGAAAGAACAAAAAAACAAATATTGTACGCCAAAGAAAAAAAAAAAAAAAAGAAAAAAAAATTTCATTTCTCATTTCGATATGCTAAGTATAATACTGCAATATTTATTTCATATCTTAAACGTATCGATGATAATCATATATTTCTTTTTTTTTTTTTTTTTTTCATTTAATTCAATCAATTTACGGCGGCACATTTTATTTAAAGATATTTTCGTCTGATACGATTGAATCTAAGTACGGCATTGTATAAACGCACCACGAATGCGTTCACAAAGGGACTGACTACTGCAATGAGGACGGTGCACTTGACTTCTTCGTGTATTTTCTTTCTTTCTTTCTTTCTTCCTTTTTCTTTTTTTTTTTTTTCTCCTAGTCGTGAATACTTTTCATAGAGATAACGAACAACCTGTATATATATGTGTGTATATATATATATATATATTATATACTTAGATATTCGAGGTATCTTCGTAGAATAAAAACGCTTTAACGACTTTACAAATGCGTTCCGACCGTGCAATCCATAAACCTTGATTAAAACCACGATAATTAAAGAGTACGCTATTTAACGTATAGATATACGTATCCAAAGGAAATATTTAAAAAGATTCGGGGATTATGGATCATAGCTTATTGATCTATAGATCAAGTAATAAATATTTAGACTGAGGGAATAGGACGTACAAAAAGTTAAAATTACAAAAAAAGAGAAAGAGAAAAAAACAAAAAAAAAAAAAAGAGAGAAAAAAGGAGATAAAACAAAGAAAAAAAAAAAAAGAAAAAAAGAGAGAAAAAACAAGGGAAAAAAAGAGAAAAAACAAGGGGGAAAAAAAAGAGAAAAAAAGAGAAAAAAATGTGAATGTGAAATATAAACGAATAAATTTAAAAACAAATATAAAAAAGGAAACAAAAAAAAAACAAAAACAAAACTCGAAGAAAAATGCAAATGTAATAATGATTAAAATAAAATAATCGAATGTGTAACTTAATATAAAGTATAAAAATAAAGAGAAATAACAAATTATAAAAATGTACTAATAATAATATATATATATATAAAAATAAATATAAAAAGTAATTTAAAAATATAACGAAGTAGTAATGTAAATTAAATTAAATATAAAAAAAAGGAAGAGAAAATAGATGAAAAATAAAAAATAAAAAGTTAGTTTTAATTCGAGACCAACGATTTTACAAAATTGATATCACAAATTATATATATATATATATACATATTTGTATGTATATGTATGAAAAAAAAAGAAAAGAAAAAAGGAAAAGAAAAGAAAATCTTTGAAAAGCACTTCGTTTTGTTACTCGACGAGGTTAAATTGTCGCATACGTCACCTTATGTAACGTTTCGATCGAGAAGTCTCAATTGTCTTTTTTCATGGTCTTTAAAAAGAGATAAAAGAAGGTTGAAACGTTTACCTGGCACACGAGCAAGCGGCACATCGAGAAAAGAAGACGAAGAAGTAAAAGGGGAAAAAATAAAAAAAAAAAAAAAAAAAGAAGTAAAAAAAGAAAGAAAGAAGAAAGAAGAAGACAGACTCGCGCTCGCACACCACACATTTTCCGTTTCCCCCAAAGAGCCTTGACTTTCTTCCTTTTCTACATTTTCCTTCCCCTCTCCCACTCATCCTTCTATCTTTCTCTGTCTTTTTCTTCCAAAACGTCGACGTTCTTCCCGTGGGAATAACGACGAAAATTGACAAAAGTCTTTTTCTGTGTACGGTTTTACGTGCGTCGTGGCTCCTTTTTGCCGTCTCGCGCGCGTCGTCGTCGTTCTCGCCTTCTTCTTCTTCTTCTTCTATCCCGGACCACCAAGAGAAGAAGAGAGACGCGCATTTACGTCGCAATGGAAATCCGAGAAAGCCGGGAGCCCTAGGGTTCATTCAAAGTCACCAACTCTACCTTCCTTTTTTACTTCTCTCTCTTTCTCTCTCTCTCTCTCTCTCTCTCTCTCTCTCTCTCTCTCTCTCTCCTGTCTGTCCCTTTTCTTTTCCCGTTCTTTTGATAACCGTCCAAAGAGAAAGAGAAAATGAAAAAGATGAAGAAACACAGAAGAAGGATAAAGTACGGAAGAAAGAAAGATAAAGAGAAAGAGAAAGAAAGGAAGAGAAAAAACAAAAAGAAAAGAAAAAGAAAAAAGAAATGAAAAAGAGAGAGAGAGAGAGAGAGAGAGAGAGAGAGAAATAATGAGAAAGAAAGAAGTATACCAAGCGTGAGGAACGCGTTCGTAGGGGATCCCATGAGAATTTCGTTGGCCGATGTCAGATGAAATTACAACATCCTTTCCTTCCGTAACGTTTTCTTTTACCCGAAGAGAGAGAGAATTTTTGGTTAACTCTAAAAAAAAAAAAAAGAAAAAAAGAAAAAAAAAAGAAAAAAAAAGGAAAAAGAAAAAAGGGAAAAAAAAAAGGAAGAAGAAGAAGTCACAAACGCGTGTCATATTCCATAGTTAGTAATACTCTTTTCAAAGTTTCCACGCGCAAATTGTTCGCCGTTTGTCAGTCAACAAGGATGCTCCTCCACGTTAACGTCAACGTTCTCTACTGGTTTCCCAAGCAAACCGACCGCCCTCGACCGTTATACTCGCAAAGGACCAATTTCTCAACCGAGAGAGAAAGCTACGGTGAAATTTTAAGGTGCTTTCCTCCCTACCCTCCTCCCCCCTCTCCACCCCCCTTTATAACTCTCTCGGGATTTAATGAGATCGCTCGACGTACATGATGCTTATATCATCTTACGATGTCTACCAATGATAACGATTAGATGTGTATATATATATACACACATATATCTTCCTGTTATATATATATATATATATATATATATATATATATGTATAACAAGAAGGAACATTAAGCGAACAAATAATTACGTCGACTAATGGAAATTAAAAGTTATCAAGGAAGGCTTTTAGATTTTTACGAAACGAGCGTAAAATCGTGGATAAAGTGAATCCCAGAATACTGGGAGGAATTACAGAAAAAAAAAAAAAAAAAAAAAAAAAAAGAAAAGAAAAAGAAAAAAAAAAGAAAGAATAACAAAAAAGAGGAAGAAATAAAAGGAAACAAAAGAAAAAAAAAAAAAAGAAAGAAGAAGTAGATAAAATAGAAGGGGGAAGGAAAAAAAGATAAGTCCAGTCGTTAAAAGCGTCTAAGGGACTATTAAATTCGTTCCTTTTCTTTTAAAATTCGATATATCCATTTTTATAATTCTTACCCCCTCCCTTTCCTCTTTTCCTCTCGTAGAACACAACACGTTTCATGCAATACACCTTTTTTTTTTTTTTTTTTTTTTAATACTTCATCCGTACGATGCATATGGTTATGTACAATAAAAAAAAAAGAAAGGGTATATGGTTGATGAGTCAATAAGAATTCCTTTTTATGAGAAATAAGAATTATTCTTTTTTACGAGGCAAAACCCCATTTATCTTCGGAGTATTTTCTTTTTTTTTTTTTTTTTTTTTTTCTCATTCAATAATCTATGAAAGATGTATTGCTCATTGAAGACTGAAAAATAGAGTTATAAATGCTGAATTGGCCATAACAAAAAGTAGTAATGTCGATGCTTATCTAACGATAAGCAGCTTCTTCTTCCCTCTCCGTTTATTACGTTCAACGATAAAGAATCGATCAAGGATAATACATGAGAGGGGTGGGAGAAAATGAAAGAGCGTCTCTCTCCTTTTTAAATTAATAAAACGATACATATAGAAAAGTCTGCTCTTCTTGGAAAAGCTTCTTCTACACCGTACGTGCACGCGTAAATATTCTCAACGTCATCGTTTTTTCGTCATCGTCATCCGTTCAATGCACCAAGCACGAAGAAGAAATAGAGAAAACTTTTCGGTAAATACCCAAACACAAACTAGCATGCTCTGTGACGATGGAATATTCTTCGACTTCTTTTTTACCCAACGGGTATTTAAAAGGAAGTTTATAGAACGGCATCCTTATACCAAACACACCGAGGATTACGAACTTCATTACAGTACGCGTTTTTAAAAATAAATAATGTTTTTAAACTTTCCTACGCCGTTGAAATAAGGAGCTTATTACCGCAACAAAGAGCATAAATCGTGCCGACATTCGGTATGTGTACGAAAGAATAATAATAAATATAACAAGGAAAACGAAAAAAAAAAAAAAAAAAAAAAAAAAAAAAAAAAAAAAAAAAAAAAAAAAAAAAAAAAAAAAAAAAAAAATAGAAAAAAGAAGGAGAAAGAAAAAGGAAGAAAAAGAAAGTAGGAAAATAGAAAAAAAGAGGACGGTGGTGTGGATGGGTTAGGTTGCGCTGGGAAAGGGAATGAAAAAACGTCGCTAGAAAAACGTGTAAACCGTAAAAAGCTTCGTGCGATATCATATATTTATCTTTAGTACTTCTTTCTTCGTAAGATCAAAGTTTCAAAGAGATCAAAGTTTCTTTACCTTCGATGGGAATATTCTGGTAATCAGAAAAAGAAAAAAAAAAAAAAAGAGAAAAAAAATAAAATAAAATAAAATAAAAATAAAGAACAAAGAAAAGAAAAGTCGATCAAATTCGTTCGAGTGTTTAAGAATAGATAGATACACGAGAGTCCGGTAAAATTCGTAAAACTAATGTGACGGGAACGGAATTTAGTCGTAACGTCAAAGTTTAACATCTTGGATAGATAGTTTCTCTGAGAAGGAATGCGACCAGGAATAGTAACTGTTAGAAGATCGAAAAGTCGCATGGAGTTTACTAAGAATTTCGAATAATTGAAGAAACCTTTGGATATTTTAGAACTGGTCAAACTAAATTTCCACGATTAATTGAAATTTCAAAAGGAAAGGAAAGAGAGATCTTAATTGTGAAAAGGAAGAAAAGATATGAACGAATTGAAACATAGAAACTAATTGAACGAACAAAAATTCTTCTTATAAAAAGAGATCCTTTAAAAGAAAAGTTATCACAGGTGAAAAGAATGATTAGAGTCTTAAGTATGAAATACTTGTCGCGTATATATCACGCGACATAGGTGAAGTAATCATCGGAGGTTGGTATTTCTCGGATAGGTATCCCTTCGAGGATTAATAACGCCTTATCCGGTCGAGCACGAAATTAATGTCCGAGCTTGAAGATAGTAGTAACACCGAAGACGGGAAATGTGTTGGTACGTGTCGAACCACCCCAGTTCTTCCTCTTACAGCGATAAAGATCTCTCTCTCTCTCTCTCTCTCTCTCACTCTCTCTGCTTCTAGGTTCGCACGTAATTTCTTAATCACTCCGATGATATTGAATATTCAACGAAATTAATCTTCGAAAGAACGATGCGATAATTAGCCTCGAATTTCAATTAAAATCGATTTTCCGTCTTTATTTCATTTATCAATCTCTCTCTCTCTCTCTCTCTCTCTCTCTCTCTCTCTCTCTCTCTCTTTCTCATCTTATATTATAAAATATACAGTATCCTGAGAGAGAGAGAGAGAGAGAGAGAAAGAGATTGAGATGGATGGTATCTGTTGGTAGGAATGACGTAAAGTCGTGGAGAAATTAATGCGGTTAGCTACAAAGCCGGCCAGGCGTGAAAGCATTGCCGGACGCCTCGAAGTATTTCGGCCAGAAGTAACGACTTGATTCCGAAAGCTTTCGAGTGCTTTGGTCAGGAGAGGGCTAAGTCGTACCGTAAAGTTTGTATGAGAGAGAGAGAGAGAGAGAGAGAGAGAGAGAGAGAGAGAGAGAGAGAGGGAGTGGTAGCGTTGAAGCCTGGACCCGTTAATGCACCGTAAATCGTACTCTCTCTCTCTCTCTCTCGTCTGGCATTTCCCCCACTACCAATTTTCACTCACAACCACTGTAGTAACCTGAACGAAGAGACAGCGTGACCTCTAACCTCCCTCTTTGTGGCTTAATCTTACGTTTCAAGATGTGCTTCGAAGCTGATAATGAAAGATGAATATGTGTACACAACTGAATGAATCCAACGAGCGCACTCTATTATGACGTAGAAATATAGAATAGATTATAGTGTCAAAATTTACAACACGATTATTATTCTTTTGTTACAGAGATAAAGAGATTATTTTCTATGGCACTAAAACGGAATGTTAATTTATCTTTAATAGATGATATTTTATTAAAGACTTTTTGAATATCTTTTAATGGATAATATTATAAGGATTTTTTTCGAATGTCTTTTTCTTTTTATCGATATTCTCATATCCTTTCATAACGTTAAAGTATTAAGTGTTATTTTTTTCCTTTTTTCTTCCGATAAAAAGTTTCAAAAGAATGAATAAAATTTCATTACAATTCATCATTGAGAAAATAAAGTAATAATCTTATCTCAATATATTCAAGGGTCATTGTCAGAATTAATGAAGAAGTGCAAAAAATGATGTCCAAGTATTTTTACACTTTCAATAAATTTCTATTATCCATTCATTATCGTTTTTTTTCTCTTTTTTTTTTTTCTTTTTTTTCTTTTTTTACATATTTTAATTACCTAAAATACGATCGAAGATTTAATTAACTCATTTGGTAATATTAATTCAAAGGTATTTTTTTCTCAAGAGAGAGAGAGAGAGAGAGAAAGAGAGAGAGAGAACAGCAACTACGATGTAACTATTTCATTTCTTTGTCTCTGTCTCTCTCTCTCTCTCTCTTTCGTTATGGGAGTAACACGTCGGAGAAACATTTTATTTGCAGTGTCGGTATTACGTACATATGTATGTACATAGTTTAAGTTCCTCACGAACGCGCGTTCTCGTTTTCTCGTCTCGAAAAACATCATCGTCGTGGGGAACGTCGACGAGACGCAATTTTCTCCGAGGATCATCCCACTTTGTTGGAATACTTTGTTTTTGTTTTGTTTTTTTTTCTTTTTCTTTTTTTTTTTTTTTTTTTTCAAGTACCCGCATGTCAAAAAGGAAAGAATGAAAAGATGAATGAAAGGAAGAAAAGAAATTATATATATATAAAAAAAAAAAAAAAAAAAAAAAAATAAGAAAGAAAAAAAAGAGAAGGAGAACAAGAAAAAAAAACAAAACACACACACACGAGATAAACGTAACAAAAAAGAAATAAAAAATAAAATAAAAAAAAGAAAAAAAAAGAAAAAGAAAAAGACAGGAAGAAGAAACAATATATAACGTACATAAAATGTACTCTCTTTTCTCTCTCTTTTATTAAACAATGTAACACGAAAAAGAACGTCGTCGAGCGGGTCAGGAAACGTGAGCGAAACAACAAAGAAATATTTTTTTTTTCCTTCGGGCGTTTTCTTCCTAGCGATGATAATTAGGCGCGGCGACTCGTGCTATATATGCCACTCTGCCTTAAAATGAAAGCAAAAGGCAAGGAAAGGCAAGGCAAGGCAAGGCGAGAAAATCAAAAAGACGAAGAAGAAAGAGGGGAGGGGAGGATCACAAAAAGTAGTGGTGGGAAAATAAGAAGAAAAGAAAATGAAAATGCGAGGCATTTAGTTAGATACATGTATACATACATACATATATATATATATATATATATATATACACATACATAACATACACGTATCTCCCTTAGAAATCTCCCCCGAGATTTTTGTATAGTTTCATAGAAAGTCGTGACCGTAAAGAAAAAAAAAAAAAAAAAAAAAAAAAAAAAAAAAAAAAAACAAAAAAGAAAAAAAAAAGAAAACAAAGTCTTCGAAGATGTCGTCGACTGGTTAAATACTGAACACATTTCTGTCCTCATTATTTCCTTCAATATCACGCACGAACGTTTTAAATATTCCACATGTCGTCCCCGATATTTATACATCATTTTTTAATAAGGTAAGAATATTAGCTGTAACAGATTTAATGGTTGGATACGACGAAGGGGAACAATTTTAACAATGACTCATTTCTCACGTTACTTGTCACGTTACTTTTTCTCATAGTCATCGACGGGAACGAGTGGTGTTCAATCCTTCCCGAGGAAGGACGTTAACAAAGAAAAAGTGTATGAAGAATAAGAAAAAAAAAAAAAAAAAAAAAAGAGGAGAAGGGGAGAAAGCAGAACTGAAGAAGGACATGTAGAGAGAGAGAGAGAGAGAGAGAGAGAGAGAGAGAGAGAGAAAGCGTATCACGACTTGGCGAGTTGCCGATAGGGAAGCAAGAAAAGCCGGGAACAAGAAGAAACAGCATGTTCGATGGACGATCTTCGTAAGTCCTCTCCTCCTCGTGTTCTTGGCGACCACCAACGGCGACGTGACGAAAGGAACGAGTTAAGAATGAGAGAGAGAGAGAGAGAGAGAGAGAAAAGGGCGACGATAAAGAGACAAACAAAAGATTAAAAAAAAAAAGAAAAAAGGAAGTCACTCACCTGCTACGAGGATAAAGATGAGAGTTGTTTCTAGCCACAGGTGTCGAGGAGCCATTTCGGAATTTGCAGAGAAACCTTATATGTTGTTCTTGTTCTATTCTCTTTGGGAGGGGGAAAAAAAAAGAACTTGCCGCACTTTTCTTCTCACTATTTCCCCCCTCTCTCTCTCCCCCTCTCTATCTCTCTATCTCTCTTTTCTTTTCTTTCGCGTGTCAATCGTGACACAAACACCACTTATTTTTTTTTCTATTAAATCCAAAACAGAATACACAAAGCACGAGTACCTTTTTTTATCCTTTTTAATAGAAATTAACACGAAAAGAAAATGAACTTGGGTATTACTCCTCTCCCGCGTGTTCTTTCTGCACGATGCCACACGAGCCCCAACTGTTAAAAAATCTTTCCTCTTTCTCTTTCGTTTCTCCCCTCCCCCCCCTTCGCGTATGAATGACAACTCCCTCTTCACTGTAAAAGGAGGAGAGGATCGGATACACGCAAGGCGCCCCTCTGATTGTTACCCAACTGAGACACGGCGGCTATTCGAATTCCGTTCCTCCCTTATTTTGTACAACAACACTATTTTATTTTCTTCTTTATTACGAATCGTTCATAGATGAAACCAATGGAAAATCTTTTCCTTCGTTTTCCTTCTTCTTCTTCTTCCTCCTGCTTCTTCTTCTTCTTCTTCTCTTTCCTTTTACCACGTGTTAAAACTTTTCTTCGAATAAACTTCTCCCTCCCTCTTCTATCTTTCTTTCTTCCTTTCTTCCTTTCTTCTTCCTCCTTTCTCTCTCCACCAAATTGTAAAGCAAATAAGAATAAAAAATACTAATAATAATTATATTAATAATAATAATAATAATAATAATAATAATAATAATAATAATAATAATAGTAGTAGTAGTAGTGGTGGTAGCAATAATAATAATAATAATAATAATAATAATAATAATAATATAGGGCCCAAAGAGGACCCTTCTTTTCACTAAAATATCGATTTGCCCCGTGGCAACGCGACAACTACGACGCGAATCGCGAGGATGGGACTTTAAGGAGCGTTGACAGGGTAATTGAACGTATATCTGCACTGGATTGCGACGAACGAGACTGAGCGTCGCCGCGCGAAGCCGTTCCGTCGCGAGCCGCGCATGCGCAGACCGCCCTAAACTATCCCCACCAAAGTCAACCCTATGAGATACCAAAACCCCCCACCCCCGTTCCCGCCAACGACGCACGCTCCGCTTACTCTCTTTTTCATCTTTTTCTTCTTCGTCTTCTTTATCTTCGTCTTTCTCGTCTCGTACTCTCTCGCTATCTCACGGTGTTCATCCCGTTCTCCCGCAACAGAACGACCGCGCGCCGTTTCTATTCCGCACCTCCTTTCGTAAGGAGTGCCTTTGCGGAGAATGCATACAGAGATAGAAGGAGATAGAATAATGATGGGAAGAGAGAGATAGAGATAGAGAGAGAGAGAGAGAGAGAGAGATGACGTGAATAGTTTTACTAATTTACGAGATATTATCCTTAGTCTTTTCCTTTTTTATTATTATTTTTTTTTTTTTTTTTCAAAATGATAATTATGTTCTTCTTTTTCCTTTTTTTTTTCCTTCGCTTTTTCTTTTCTTTTTGTTTTTTTTTCTTTTTTCTTTTTTTTTCTTCATAAAAATTAAAACATTATCGTTAATCAGATGATGTTTTTTTTTTTTTTTTTTTTTTTTTTTTCTATTATGATATAACCAAATTGGAGTCCAATGAAAATTATTTCTTTTCTTTTTTTTTTTCCTTTCTTTTTGTTTTTCTTTTCCATTTTTCTTTTTTTCCTTTTTCTTTTTTTTGGTCCGATAGAAGATTAAGAGATTTAATAGGGATTTAAAGTTTAAAGAATTTTATTATTTAATTGGTTAGAAAAAAAAAATTAGAAGGTTTATTGTGAAATTGAAAAAAGTTTAATCGAAAAGAATTAGATTTAAGTATTACAGTAAATAAGTGTGACATTTTTTAATTAAATAAGATTGAGAATTTTTCAAATAAAATGATTGTTAGCGTACTTTGGAAAGTCGATTTTCTCTTTTCGAAACTTTATCTTCGCATGCTCATCCTATTAAAGCGGATTCTTAAATTCCATCAATATTATTCTATCGTATAAGAAAGAAGATAAATGTTTAAATGTTGAGATAAGTGTTAGATTTTTTTTTTCTGATTGTGAAAATTTTGTAATATTAAAAAAATATAATAAGACGATAAGTATCCTCATCGAGCTAATATTATCTTAAAATAATTAGTTATTTTTTGTTTGTAACTTTTACACCATAATTAGATCCGAAGAATGCTTTTATCTGATAATTAATCCGATTTCTGATAAAACTTTCATAAACTTTTACAGGTAAACTAATTGAAATTTTCTGTAATTCTTTTCTTACGTTTATTTATATATTAATACTTTTATTTATTAATACTTATGGATTATAAATTTATCCCTTAATAATGCGAAACTCATTGATCCGTTATTATTGATTTTACATCATTTTTTTTTCTATGTATTCATTTATAGTATTCACAAGTCATATATATTTTAATGGGTATAAGCTTGAAAATTTCTATTATTAGAAATTTCATTTATTCGAACACTTATCTTGATATTATCTTACTCCGATAATTATGTATCAACAAATTAATTTTAGTCCGGTCATAGTCGAAATCGAGTATACTAACTGTATTAATTATATTATATGTAAACAATAATATTGCCAATAGTAATCAATTTTCGATCAATGATACGCGATACTTGGAGAAACATGGACCGAAAAGAAAAAGTCCATTTATTTAATTAAAATGTATCAATAAAATATATAAAATATAAAATGTGTCTTTAATATAGTACACTTAAACTAGTTTACTTTTTCAATAAAAATCTCTTTGTTTTCCGTCCTGATACAAGTAATCAATTAAAAAGTTCGTCTCTATAATAGAAACAAATTAATAAAAATAAAAATTCATTAATATATACACACACACACATATATATATATATATATATATACATATATTTTTTTTTTTTTTAAATAAAAACTTACAACACCCTCATCGTCGTCGTCGTCGTCGTCGTCGTCGTTGTTTATATTTTGCAATTAACGATAAAATCTGTAATTATAAAGTTTTACCTGACAAGCATCGATATTATGTACTTGTTGATAAGTTCTTTTTTTTTTTCTTTTTTTATTCTATATTATTTAAATATAATATATTGAAACATGACGAATTTTTATCTTTACTAATGATCAAACGATAGGATTAGTTAGTGAAACTAATAATCATCAAATGATGGAATTTCATGATAATAACCGGCGCGATCGAGATTCCTAATCTCTCTAGCCTCCGATCAAGAACTTCGTAGGATTCGAAGTGAATGCTTTGTGTATCACCATGTACGGCTAGTAATATGAACATAGTTGCATATTAGCTCTAGCAACGAAATCGATAATCGAACGTAGTACGATAATCGGTGGAGAGTACGGTAACCGGATTGGACCGTAATAGATATTCGCATAGACGTGACATCGTAAATTTCTGAACGATACCAAACGATATAACGCGGCTCCTATGGTTTGATGATCGCGAATAACGATACTATATTCAAACATACGCAAAAGAAAAAAGAAAAAAAAAACAAAAGAAAAAAAAAGGAATATATAAACCGACATAAATTTACTCTTCTAAATTTGGATAAAATATTAGAAATAGGGATATCTCGAAACAAACGTAATTTGTCACTTAAATATTTGCTCTTGTTTGCACAAAAATTCATGAGAGACAGAGACAGAGACAGAGACAGAGACAGAGATAAAGAGAGAGAGAGAGAGAGAGAGAGAGAGAGAGAGAGAGAGGGAGAAAAAGAGACAAGGGGGTGAAGGCGGGAAAGAGAAGGAGTGGTCAGCGAGAAAGAAGCTCTTTATGGCGTCACATCTAACCCCCCTACGATTTATCTTTTCCTCCCCCTTTTCTCTCGCAAGTTTTACTTCTCCCTTTGTCACCTTTTCTTTCTATAGTTTCCTCCTTTCCTGCGTCTCATGAATCTTGACTCCGGAAAAATCGGGAAAGAAAGAGACATAGAGAGACGAATGTCCCTAGAGTTGGAAACACGGTTTCTTGAAATATCGAAAGAACGTCGCCAGATCTCAAGGCCATCTAGTTTATTCCTATTTCTCTTCTATTCCTTTCTCCTTATTTTTCTTTTTTTTCTTTTTATATATATATATATATATATATATATATATATATATTTATATTTATATTCCTCCATTAACATAGAATAGTTTTTGATTTTCTTTTTTCCTTCTTTCTTTTCGTCCTTCTTCTCTCTCTCTCTCTCTCTCTCTCTCTCTCTCTCTCTCTTCGCTTTTCTTTGTACCTATTTTATTATTATTATTATTATTATTATTATTATCGTATTATCTCGATGACGTTTGTACGTATGAAAAGAGGATAGATCTTTAATAAGACACAGTGTAGACTGGTTGTATAAAAAGGCGAGTTATTTCTTTCGAAAGGAACCATGGAAGATAAAGATTGGTACACGCTGCTAGGGTTCGGTCTCGGCTTCCAGAGCAATACTTTCACGAAGAGACAGGAAGCAGGCAGGAGCTGCTCGGACCAGCTGAATTATCGCACGAACTTATTTCTTCTTTCCTTTCTGTATCTATATAGGTATATACAATGTACGTACATACATGTAAATATATGCGTACGTATATCATTCTTTTACCACATTCTTATATATACATATATATATATATAAATACATGTATATATATAAATATATATATATATATATATATATATCTACGTATGTATATAGGAATTATGTATGTATGTACGTAGGTACATGGGCGAGAAGTACCATTTTATTTTCTCGTTCGGTCTACGGAACAAATATATGCGCTAGCTCGTATACCAGACGCGCAACCTCTGAGAGGAGAGGCATTAGGAAGGTAACTTATATGTGTTCGCTCGAGGACACGTGATTCAACGTGTGGGAGGATACGGACGATGTAGTTGAAAGAGAAAGAAAGTGATAGTGGAAAGTCTTTTGTATGAATGTGTATATGTCGCGAATAGTTCTATAGGAAATAATATTTTCGTTGACGCAATGTCATCATCCTTAACTTTTTTTCGTCGATTTTTCTATACTCCATCATTTCTCTTATCTATTTACTTTTTTCTGTTTCTTTTTTTTTTTTTTCCTTTCTCTTTTCTATTTTATATTTTTGGATTTTTCGTTCGATGCCTTTACGAAAATCGTCTTCTTACGTTATATCACGAAAGGAGTAGGAAAAAAAAGGAAAAAAGAAAAAGAAAAAGAAAAAAGGAACAAACCAATAGAAACTTCGTTATGTACGATTCTACGTGTTCCTTTTCTTCCATTCTTATTTCTTTGTTTCGTTTTCTTTTCTTTCTCTCTTTTTTTTTTCTTTTTTTTTTTTTTTTTTTTTTTTTCTTTGTTCTATCTTTTTCCCTCACGAGATTTCAACGACGAGTTATGGATCGGAATGCGAGACGATATCGTTTTTATGACTGAAATCTTTGAGTATGCGAGACTATCGATGTTAGCCGAATGTTATACTAGTTGATAGATTTGAACGACGTTCCTAGGCGAGAATATATATCCGGAGGAAAAGAGAGGATCGTCGAACTCAAGTGACCTCGTAAAATCGTTGACTTTTCCATTATTTCTAGATTACAATCGCAATTTTCGGCTAGTCAAGAGTATGGCCGAAAGCCAGTAATTTCGATTCTCTCGCCTCGATCTCTCTCTCTCTCTCTCTCTTTCTCTCAAAATTTCTCTCTCTCTCTCTCTCTCTTCTCTTAGCCGGGTAAACGCTCGGAGCTCACACAGTACGCGCGATAAACCGACGGCTAAGCTCACCCTCGTAATCGAAAATCGAGATAAGACTATCTCGCTTAGAGGTACCATCGAAAAAGAATGCTTTGCTGCTTAGCCTTCACACCTGAATTCCCTTTTCCAATTCTCTCTCTCTCTCTCCCTCTCTCTCTCTCTCTTTTTGTTACCAAAGAATGTAAAATTTTTATGAAGTTTCGTACGCATCGAAATTGATTCGTGAAGACGTCATGAATAAAATAAAAAAAAAAAAGGAGAAAGAAAAAGAAAGAAAAAGGATTTCGTAAAAGCGTATATTATATATATATATATATATATATATATATATATATATATATATATATCGAAATCTATAATGATATCTATGTCATATATCACATACTGCTCTCTACTATATTTCATTTTAATTTTGACTATCCTATAACTTTGTTTGCTTTCATTCTCTTGTACTGTACCGATATCCATATAAATTATCTCTCTCTCTCTCTCTCTCTCTCTCTCTTTCTCTGTCTCTCTCTGTCTCTCTCTCTCTCTCTCTTTTTCACTATCGCTATCGTTACTCTTTGTCCTTTCTCTCATAGAAAAATTTTCGATGTCAACTCGGATTATATTCTTTCCCTTGTACATTTCGTGCGTGTGAGCCGCTTAAACCTTTCGTCGAATGATCGTAAAATTTCTATCCCTTGAAGGCGATGCGGGTTATCGCACCGGTCCAGTAGGAAAATACGAACGAATCCGTATTCGATTGGCAATAAAGCATCTCTCGTTCAAAGCACTGGTCCTCCCACTTTCTCTTTTTCTTTTATCTCTATCTGTATACATCTCTCTCTCTCTCTCTCTCTCTCTCTCCCTCTCTCTCTCTCTCAGCCTCACAATCTCCGACGAAGAGGAAGTTCCTCTCTTTTCTGCGATTTTCTCTTTCCCTCGTTCAACGCAGGGCAACGCTAGTGGCAGTGATTAATCGTGCAATGGTCGGTACTCTCGGTGTACAACGAAGAACGTGTTTGCCGGTACTACTACTACTACTACTACTACTACTACTACTACTACTACTACTACTACTACTACTACTACTACATAGCTACATGTAGAAAAAAAAAACCAGCACGAATCCTATATTCTACCCTCTATCCCCGATCTTTACTTCCTCCTTCTCCTTCTCCTTCTCGTCCTCCTTCTCCTCTTCCTTCTTCTTCTCCTCGTTTTGTATCCTTTCGCAGTCTCTATCTTTTTCCATTCGACACGTAGATTCCATTCTTCCTACGCTTCTTGTAGACCATCGTATTTCAATTTTTCTCATCGTTCCCGATCTATCCTACGTTCTCGATTTTAAGGGTACGACTATGACAAACATATGACTTTGATAGATCGTATAAATTTTCAAATTTCAAAATCATTATTTTTATTTCGATGATTTTTTTTTCTTTTTTTTTTTTTTTTTTTTTTTTTTTTATCCAATGTACGTCTCTCGCGTAGTACGATATGATCAGAGATAATCTTTGCACGAACTTTTTATATTAGGAAAACTCACACGGGATTCTTGTAAGACAGACATATATATGTATATATATATATATATATAGGATGGTATAGAACGTGATAGATTAATTTAATCAATTCATTTGATTTTATCATCTCACGCAAAACTCTAGTTAATTTTCATTTTGTAGAATACAGACTATGTATTTAATTATATCACCACGATGTATTGTTGGATCATCAGATTCTAATACGTTTTTTGTTTAAATCGTACGTAGATATTTAAAATAAAAATTATACTTATTGTTTTTACTTACGATCATATTTATTAGGGAAGAAATTCTTTTCTCTATTATATTAATAATTATTAAAAATGGTAAAAATAATAATGACGTTTGATTTTTATTTTCGAAACAATTAATGTATATTACTTTATCAATCATATCATCGTTATAAGTCAAATTCATTAAAATTTCTATTAGCATATTAACTGCCTTAGAATATCTATTTTTAAGATAATCATTGAAAAATGTATATACGAATGTATAATATACGTTTTACAATGTATCATACGATATTGCTACATTGTTCCATTCTCTTTTTAATTTTAATAACTACAGTGATATTTATTCTCGTTTCATTCATTTTCATTCGTTTTACTTTCCATATTCATTTCATTATCTTATCTGCATATTTCTTTTTTTTTTTTTTTTTTTTTTTTTTATTTACGTTCGTTATATTCAATTTGTCGATTTACATTTCTCTTCGATTTATAAAAATATCAGAAAATGTACATATTTATTTTCATAGTTATTGGAATATAAAGAGAAAAATTGATTTCCCTTCGGTTTTTTCCCCTTATTCTTTCAAAATAATAATCGAAAATTTCATTTGCCCCAGATTAAACTGAACGTGAATGGCAGGGATTGGGATTGGGGAGGGGTTAAGCAAATTCACTGATCGTTCCGCTTCTATTTCGACGCAATTAAATCTAAAAGTGCCGTTTAATCGCTCTTTTAAAAGATAGGCGCGGTCCTTTTGAGGGCACGTCAAACGGAATTTTAGTAGTACGGTAGAGAGAGGTCGAGGTCGTGAGGAAAAAGCACATCATCTCTTTTTTCGCGCTCGTACAAGGAGAGAAAAGCTAGTGAAAAAGAGAGAGAGAGAGAGAGAGAGAGAGAGAGAGAGAGAGAGAAAATGAGATAAAGAGTACGAGGTACGTAGATTCGACGAGGTACGTCGAGGACTTTTTTTCGTGCGTTATACATACGAATATACGACTGAAAGGTTGGATAAGCCGCAAGGGTAGAAAAAAAAAAGGTTCGTTACAAAAGTTGAGAAACCGGTGTTGGTGATGGTGATGGCGACGACGACGACGACGACGACGACGACGACGACGACGACGGTGATGGTATTGGTGGAGGTGGTTGTGCTGGAGGTGGTTGCAAACGCAACGGAAAAGCAGGTTGAAAGAGAATAATTAGTGTCCTCGGGAAAACACCAGCGGATACTTGCCGCTAACACTTAACTCCTGTGAGGCCCTCCACTTTGCCTAATTGCGTCCTTAAATCATTGGACCATTACGCTATTGCCTTTGCCGGCTTCCTCTGCCGCGTAGATCAATGCCCTCCCTTCTTCTTATTCGAACCCTCTGCAGTTCTCTTCTCTTGCATCGGCAAATCTATATATACTACGTTGGAGAAACAACTTTCACGACCCCGAACTTCGCCGGTACGAATTTCATCGGCTTCCAAGTTCAGTTGTCCTCGAGTGGCACCACCGTTTCGAATCTTCGTTTATTCCTTTTTCCATCTCGTAAATCTTATTTCTCTTTCGTACGATCTAACGTTCTTCTTCGTTCGAAAATGAACATTATCGCTTCTTAGGAAATTCCAAAGATCTTACGTTTAATTGGACGATTGGCAAGAAACTCGGGATTGGCCATCAACGATGAAAATAAACTGGAATACTTTATCGTTACGAGCTTTCACGTTGATTCACGTTAACGTTTTCGACGTTGGCGAAACGAAGGTGTCCCAATGGCGCAATGAAAGTAAATTTTTTCGAATCGAGTTCTTCGTTTGTCCGAACTACGAGAACGGACTCGTACACGCGCGCGCACGCGAGAGGGAGAGAGAGAGAGAGACAGACAAAGAAAGAGAGAAATAGATAGATAGAGAGAGAGAGAGGGAGAGAGAGAGAGAGAGAGAAAGAGAGAGAGAGAGATAGAAAGAAGTAAAGAAAGGAAAGAAATCGTATATAGCCGAAGGGATCTCTTTTGTGGATTTACGCGTGTATACGAACTTATGGGAAGGAGGGAATCGAGGAGTTGCGTCTATAGAAATTACCTCTTTCCCCTTCTCATTTTCACCCTCTCTGTCACGTAAATTGCTATCGAGTGATAAAAATCAGGAAGCTTCCCACGATCTTGGTCTTTCCTTTTTTTTTTTCTCTTTTTTTTTTTTTTTTTTTTTTTTTTTTTTTTTATTTTCTTTCTAGATCCACCCTTCCGTATTCGGTCCAATCCGTTCGATTCTTTTTCGAGTTTTTCTCTATTCGGAATTCAAGCAATATCGAGATTCTATCCCAGAGATACCGAAAAGAAACGCAAAACGATAAGGTACCTACCATTGGGTTTTGTGATCCCGCGACTCTCATAGGACTCGTGCGTGAACGCGCTTTTCCCAGTCAACTCCTTTCAACCCTGTTTTATCCCTCGTCCCAACGTCCTCCTCCTCCTCCTCTACCTACCTAACCTACCCTCCCCCTATCCAACCCCCCGCCCTCCTTCTCCTCCTCCTCCTCCTCCTCCTTTTTTATTTCAGTCCTTAGCTTCGCATGTATTTTACGAAAAGCGTTTTCCTAAAACGAATGGACACTTTATCCCTCGGTGAATCTGAAACACGAGCGGAACGGCATTTGAAAAGCTTTGCTCGCGCGGCCCCGGATAATTTCGGTCGTTATCGCGATGCTCCGCTGGGACATTTACAGAAAGAGAGAGAAGAGAGAGAGAGAGAGAGAGAGAAAGATGGAGGCCCGGGGAGAGATAGAAAGATAGGAGAGAGAGAGAGAGAGAGAGAGAGAGAAAAAAAGCGGAGGAAAGGAACGCTTTGCTCGTTCACATAGATGAAGAGAAACTCCATTCGCGCATATAGAAAAGCGCTCTTGCTCTCTTTGCTGCCGAGATGCGTTTCAACTTAAAAGGATGATGGTAAAGAGATTTTTTGAACAGCTCCCGATCGTTTATGCAACGAGTAAGACGACGTTCAAGCTTGTTCCTTATTGTACTATCTGTCTCTATCTCTCTATCTATCTCTATCTCTCTATTTGTCTCTATCTCTCTCTCTCTCTCTCTCTCTCTCTCTCTCTCTCTCTCTATCTGTATCTCTTTCTTTTTCTTTGTCTTTCTGCTTAAAGATCGACGCTTTTACAACGTTGATCTAACTCTAGCCTTGCTTTTAGGTTCACATAAATGTAATTCTAGTTGCATGTTTCACAGTGAACCATTCTATATATCGTTACGATTGCACGAAACTAGGTTATACTAGCAAAAGCTGAGCGATTGTTTACCAAAATTAGGGAAACCGAAGTTTCACTCGCGGCGCGTTATTTTGCAGTAAGAGAGAGAGAGAGAGAGAGAGAGAGAGAGAGAGAGGGAAAGAGAGAACGTGATGCGGCTATTACCGCGTAGTGTACAACGTCGTTCGTTACGTCCTGTAACCGTGCTCGGCGTTGATTAGCCGAATGGATTTTTTCATTATGCACGAACGAACGTGCCTTGGTAACAACATTATTAGAGTTATCGTTTCGTTTGCATTTTATTAAGCTCCAGTGATTTTATTTTCAACTATTTATTGAAAACTTTTTAAAGACTTTTTTTTTTTTACTTATCTCTATAATGTTTATCTTACAACGAAATGACAATAATGTTTTCAATTAATGATATTACGTTGATCTTAAAACCTTTTCCATAAACATTACGTACAACTTTACCACTTTCGTCATGAAATTAATTCATCGGGTTATACGAAAGTTCACGTAACCATCGGATATATGTAAATTATATACCTGCTATACGGTATAATTAAAATAGTTTAACTTATTATATTATAAAACTATAACTAACAAACGACTATAATAACATTCGTATTATTAGGATTATTTTTTAGATATAAGAAAAAGAAAAAAATAAGACCCAAGTGTATTAAATAAATCAACGGGGAATTTCAAATTAAGATAATTTCCCTTTGATAGGAGGATAAGAAAAAGAAAGAAAGAAAAAAAAAAAGATATTAGATTATAAATAGTCGATAACTTAAATTTAATTATCGATAAGTTTCAAAGACTTCGCATAATTAATTTCAACTGTAACCATAAGTCGTTACATCTAGTTTATAGTTTTAACTTCGTTAATTCTTTTTTTTTTTTCTTTCTTACTATTGACGATTCAAGCCAATTCATTTCTGAATCAATTAAAATAGTTTCATGTATTCGTATCAATGAATGATTAAGTACTAATACTATATATAATCGAGAGAACTAATATTTCATTCGGATTTAGATAGTAAACGAATACATTTTATAATGTTATTTTGTCTTAAAAACCCTTTGTTTCTATATTCTCACTGTTTCTATCTATTGTTGACAAAGAACAGCTGTGAAAAAAAACTGTCTAAAGCAGATTTTGTGCAAATATCATCTCCCTCTTTCTCTCTCATTTTCTCATTGTAGACAGAAATTGGACGCATTTTGCATCACTGACACAAAGGCCTGGGTCAGTTTAGTTTTCCAACAGAGTTGACGAGTCGTAAAGTCGCCAATGTTCGCGCTCACAGCTCTTTTTCTCTTCCTGGTTCTATATACCAACAACGTGCATATACATACACACATACGGGGGCTTTCTCTCTCTCTCTCTCTCTCTCTCTCTCTCTCTCTCTCCTTCTCTCTTTGTAAAGAGGTTTTTATTTACAAAGGAACGATGCAGACGGCTAGGCGCCTATCCTACAACCGCAGACGCCGTCGTTGTAACACCGTAAATCGCCAAAGCGTACCTTGTCCTTCGTGAATCTCTCTTTCTTTCTTCCTTCCTTCCTTTTTTTTTACTTCTACTCTCTTTCTTTCTTTCTTTTTTCTTTCCTTCTTTCATCCTTTCTCTTTTCTGTTTTTTTTTTATTTCCTTAGATTATCTTCCCTGGGTCTTCTTTAGATATCTTTCGAGATATTCATTAAGATAGTCTTTCGACTGTACTGTTTTCAAAATTAAAATTATTTTTTCTTCCTTCTTTCTTTGTGCAACATAGATATCTCTGCAAATAATCAAAATATAAATAATGTTTTATTATTGTTCTTATACGTTTGTGTATATATATATATATTTTTTTTTTCTTTTTTTATTTTATATCATTTATTCATTATTTTATCAATGTCATTAATATTCCAATCAAATTTTGATTATGTATTTTTTATTTGAATTAAATTTTATATGATTGTGAATTTTTTAAGAGATGAAAAACGATCATATTTTTCCTTAAAATACTTTTACGCATTGTTAATTGTTTATATTTTATTATTAAAAAAATTTTATATATATAATATGAAGAAAATTTATTCGCCTGATTTTCATCTAATGACATTTATGTTTATTAAAATTCAAAGAATTAAATTTTAACAAATCAATATTAATTTATATAAAAATTAACTGTATTTATTATTTACTTTTATATACTCACACATATATACACACACATACACGCACAATCTTTTATAAATCTATATGCTCTAATAAAAATGTCTTTATCAAATCATTGATAGCCATATTTTTTATAAATAAACTTTATCCCAAAATATTTCAGTGAATCATTGATCCTAATTTTTTTTTTTGGGTGATACATAATCATCCTACTCGACCGTGCTCAAAGAATCTACTGTTGACGATGTATATGAAAATATGAGAAGATTAATAATAGCATAAGCCCTTTTTTATATGATTGTTTATATGACGTATTCAAAAACTAAGGCATAATCTGAGATTAATTTATTTTTATCTTTGCCTCTCATGAATTTTCACAAAAAAAAAAGAAAAAAAAACAAAAAAAAAAACAAAAACAAAAAGGAAAAGAAAAAGAATTCTAAGTATTATTACAAAATTATAATATTATTTTTAACGAAAGTTACAATGGGATAACAAAAAATTCTGAGCAAAACTAACATATATATTAAAATAAAATAAAATTGAACTTGTAAAAGAACTCAGCCCTTAATTCTTAACCACGTTTGATCGTTGCTAATAACAACGTAGTACGATCGTGTTGTTTACGTTTAACGTCGAAAAGAATTTTTTGTCTGTTATGTCGCTCGGATTTATTATCGACATGCATTAAAACAAGTCGCTATCGCGCCCCTTGTTAATTTTTGACAAGATTTTATCAAAAAATCCCTTGACATGCTCAAAGCGGTTAACAATCACTTTTTACGCCATTATGACGCAGCGATATGAAAGAAATGAAATGAGATAACAAATAATAGATACGTACTCATGTATTATGTGTGTGTACATTTAAATACAAAAATTTCTATTGTAGACACGAGTTTCGGTTTGAAGAATATTCAACTTTAATTGCGTACCTAGTAGAGAAAACAAAACAAAATAAAAAAGAAAGAATATCGTTTGACTTTCATAAAATGTAAAATTTGGTAGATACGCTTAAAGGTTAATTTCAAACGTATCTTTACTGTTTTTTTTTGTTTTTGTTTTTGTTTTTTTTTTCTTTTCTTTTGTTTTCCTGGAACATGTTTCACATCTTCCCTCAACGAAATGACTATTACGTATTCGATGCCTAGATATTTACTATGTATGGATTCGTACATGCATACATTCGCGATCGAAATCGACTTTGGAACATTCACTAACTTTGATAATGTACTTATCGTTAGTCCTATTATTCCTATTTTACATTTGACATAGAGAGAGAGAGAGAGAGAGAGAGAGAGAAAGAGAGATACTGAGGATGGTTAATCAATTATCTTTTCTAAATAAAAACGAACACACGAGAAAAACAAAAAAGGAAAAAGAAAAAAAAAAACACGAAAAAGGGAAAATAATTGGAAATGTTATAGAAACAATTATCAGCTGGCCGAGTCAAAAGCAATAATAATTTGTTTCTTTTTAACGTAAAATATTTTGTTCGTTCTCTATGTTTTCCCTTCGCCCTATGAACTATCCCCATCCCGGACTGCCAGTTCTTATTTTCATTTTTTTTTCTTTTTCTTCTTTTTTTTTTTTTTCTTTTTTTTTTCTTTCTCTCTCACATTTTCTATACAAACCTCGACAATGTAAAAATATATAGTAACAGTCCTTTCCTATGTTAATATCAGAATGTCGGATACCTTTGGAAAAAAACTCGCCGCAATTGCGTTTTCTACTAATTGGAAGACATAGTAAGGCACAGAGAGAGAGAGAGAGAGAGAGAGAGAGAGAGAGAGAGAGAGAGAGAGAGAGAGAGAAAAGAGAGAGAGTACGACATAGAGAACTACCGGGTGTTCTATATGAATGCAATTAAAATTAATATGAGGGTGTCGGTGTATCGCGAGTGCTTTGTCGGCTTCGCTTTTATAGTTTCATTGTTTAAGAACCTTTGGTTCGTGACATTTGACGCCACCTTGTATTACAAGGATTATTATACGTGGACGCGGTCGAATTTCAAAAGTCCACTGCCGGCTAAAACGTCGACCAAGCGCATGGCCTTTGTCCTGATTTTTCAAGTTCCTTCTTTCTCTCTTTCTCTCTCTCTCTCTCTCTCTCTCTTTTCTCTTATATACACTCTCTTTTTCTTTTTCTCACATGAGAACGGCTGTACTACGTACAGGACGAAATGAACTCTCGACTTTTAATTTTCCTTCGAGATCGTACAGAACGTTGCGTTCCCATGGAAACGCTTTTGCTCGAAGCGAACAAAATCCCGCTGATTTTACTCAACTCGTTACACCTTCTTGGTATATCGTAAAAACGTAAGGAGGATCTTTCGAAGAACACGAGACCGATCGATTACTCGCATAAAACTGTATGCGAAAGGATAGCAAAGAGGATCTTTGTTATAGCCCACGGGGTTTTCGGACTTTTACGGTAGTAACGTTTCGCGGATAAATGCTTAATCTTCCTTCTTCCCTTTCTTCCTTCCTTCCTTATTTATTTTTCCTCTCTTCCTTCCTTCCTTCCTTCCTTCCTTCCTTCCTTCCTTATTTTTCCTTCCTTCCTTCCTTCCTTCCTTCCTTTTTTCTTCATTTTTTCTCTCTCTCTCTCTCTCTCTCTTCCTTCCTCTTCTATCTTTTTTAACCTTCTTCCTCAACTATTTTATGTTCAATTTCTCGGTGAAAATTAAATGAAATGACGAACGGTCGCGAATTGAATGAAACTTAACTTACAAACAGAATCAGAGGTGATTTAATCGATTTTTCTCTTTTCGTGTCTATCGAGGTAAAGAATAGTCAGATAGATTTCTTTAACCCTTCATTAGATTTCTTCCCTTTTTTTTTTCTTTTCTTTTCTTTTCTTTTCTCCTCATTAGTAAACGGTACGTATACCATCCATCCCGTTCATTCATTTGTATTCTGATATCGTTCGAACGTTATTTAATAATAAAATGGTCGATTTTTTTTTCTTTTTTTTTTTTTTTTTTTTTTTTTTGAATGATAATTGTTACGCTTTGTACTCTGTATCTCTTCTTTAAGGTCTGTGTTGACAAAATGAAAAGGAAACAAGAAAGAAAGAAAAGAAAAAAAAAAAAAGAAAAGGGAAAGAAATATTTTTTTTTTAAATATTACACAACGATGACGTTATATTTGAAAATATTCTTATTTCATAATGCAAAATATATATACATATAATTGAACCTGATGTAATCGTAGGTACAATTTCTAAAGTTTCGAAAGAAACGTAACGAAGTTCTAACAAGTTATAAGAACTTTATTCGTCAACGTCTCTTACGTCACTGTCTTGAATAAATTCGTATCTTATAAATTGTATCTTCTTTTCTTTCATTTCTCTTTGTCAGTTTCTCTTATAGAAACGGCTAAACAAACACGCATAAAATGCATGCGCGCTCGTATGTCTTTATTATTGAAACCGGCGTAGATTTTATTTGTCATTTTTTTTTTTAAATTTTCTCTCCCTATATTATTCTGAAAAAAATTTATTGTAAGCTGACAATTAAAATATAAAAAGAAATTCAATATAAAAACTAACATATTTTTAATTAAAAAAAAAAAAAAAAAAAAAAAAAAAAAAAAAAATATATATATATATACATGTATGCATATAGTAAAAATAAAAAAAACTATGCGAAATCAATTACTCTAACGATAACGTTACAATGTATGTAAAACGAGATTTCAATTTTAATGCAAATAATATATAACGACGAATGAAAAAGTCGTAAATAATCTAATCGTAAAAATACATAAAAAAAAACACACACACACACAATTATAAAGTATCAAAATCGTTATGAATTAAAATTATATAAATCGTTGTCTATGTGAACTTAAACGACGAGTCTCTACCGAAATTACTATTTCATATTGAATGAATATTGTTATGGAAAAAAAAAAAAAAAAAAAAAAAAAAAAAAAAAAGGTATGTAATACATAAAAAAAAGAACAAAAAAAAAAAAGGAGAAAAAACAATTGAAGCCCCTTCATTCCTTCCCCAATAATTTCTTCTGATATCCAGAAGGCAACTATTGCAAAAAAAAAAGAAAAGAAAAAAAACAGGAAAAAAAAAAAGTAAATAAATTCAAGAAAAATAAAAAAATACTTAATTAAATGGGCATATAGATCTTATAATATTTCATCATAAAGGAATATTTATTTATCAATGCGGAAAGTCCGAGATGTTACATCGTAACGTCGAGAGCACGCTTCGACTGATCGTTATTAGGTGGATGCCCACAAAGGGCCGATTATTTAGTCTGGCCATAATAATATGACGTAATACGAATACCAAACGAGGACGTATCCGCGTGTCGGCTTACGAACAATGCCATTTTCGTGTGGTCGTGCGCTGATTTGCGTTTAAGCCCGTCGCAAATAATAATAGCGGGAGAGCACTCTGCGAGAGATAATGCCCACGGTTTTATTGCCGGATTCGCGAAATACCTGGGTGCGTCGGTGCGTTAGAGTGAAAAGGATAGAAACATGAGAGTGAGAGTGAGAGAGAAAAAGAGAGAGAAAGAGAGAGAGAGAGAGAGAAAGAGAGAGAGAGAGAGAGAAGGCAAGGGCAGAGGGCAGTTCGTCGACGCATACCTGTAAAGATCGTCCACGACGTGTTGTATATATATATATATATATATATATATATATATATATGTACATACTAACGCCTACGTAACTATGTATATATATCTACCAAAGCGTTTCGCATTTAATCTTCGCGGCTGACCGACGACTGATTTATCTGCAGTTTCTTTCCGTGTTCACAGAGAGAGAGACAGAGAGAGAGAGAGAGAGAGAGAGAGAGAGAGAGAGAGAGAGAGAAAGAGAGAGAAAGAGAGGGAGAGAAAGAGAGATAAATAGAAGGATGCGTTGCAGTTTCGTACTTGATGTATTATCGACATTCGAAGAAAGGGAAGAAAAGAGAGAGAGAGAAAGCAAAGCGATAATCGATAGACAAAAGAAATAGCTTTCGATGTTTCTTGAAAGATAATAGGAACGATGAGTATTCTATTGGCTATGAAATGACATAGAAAATAGGTCAATTTTGGAAAAAGTATCTAATAAATATAG
This sequence comes from Vespa velutina, assembly GCF_912470025.1. Classification (NCBI taxonomy): domain Eukaryota; kingdom Metazoa; phylum Arthropoda; class Insecta; order Hymenoptera; family Vespidae; genus Vespa; species Vespa velutina. Next base: position 2,453,412 of record NC_062203.1, on the reverse strand, counting down.
GGAATATTATGCTGGTTATCATAATTACATTCGGTTATACTATGTCTCTTTCTCTTATTTTTTTCTCTCCTTTCTCTCCTTCTCTCTCTCTCTCTCTCTCCCTCCCTGTTTTTTTTTCTTTTCAACGAGAAGGTTCCAGTCGTTTTCGAAGATACGTACTACTTCGTTACATCCGTACGATTCGTTCACGGTACCTCTAACGTACGATGTAATATTTCTCTCCTTTAGTTTTCCCGGTTACGACTTCTTTATGGAAAACGATAGAAATTCAATGGGAAGGACCCCCGATGGAAAGCGATGGCATCGAGTTTGGTCGGAGAGGGAAATTAAATAAAGTGTATCCTAACCGTTTCGCTTCCATTTTCATACGACAAAAAACCAAGGGATAGAAGGTAAAAAAAAAAAAGAAAAAAAAAAAAGAAAAAAAAACGAAGAAGAAAAAAAAAGGAAAAAGAAAAAAAAAAGAAAAGACAAGAAAAAAAGGAGAAAAAAGATGTTAAAGAAAATCCGTCTCATGGTTTGCACGTTTAAAACGTTGAAAATTTATCAGACAAATTAATGAACATATTTCAAACGACGTTGATAATTTTTTCCCAAATGACGTTCACGATGAACGTTCTCTTTCGTTTTATCTGTTTTTTTTTTTTTCCTTTCTTTCTTCGCTTTTTCATCATTCCTTCGATTATTCTCGATTCAGTTCGGGGAAAAAAAGAAAAAAAAGGAAAAAAAAAAAAAATATAAAAAAGACTGAAATATCGAAAATTAACAATGTAACGTTCGAACTTATTTCTTCGTCACGTAATCATCTATCTTATCTTTTAATCTTGAAATTCCCAATAGAATTCGTTAATTATTCCCGTATCTACGTGGTGTTCCGTGGTATAGTGTACTTGCTGAAGCTGTAAATTCTTGATACCCTTGCGGTCTATCGTCTAATTACTCAAGAGATGTCCAATTTAGCTATGTCAAGTGAACATAAAGAGATAGAGAGAGACAGAGAGACAGAGAGAGAGAGAGAGAGAGAGAGAGAGAGAGAGAGAGAGAGAGAGAGAGAGAGAGAGAGAGTTAACGAAAATCCAAAGATCCAATCTTTCGACGCCTCTCAGTGATTCTCTCTTTGGATTTTCTCTCGTTGGAAATTGCAAAACATGCTTTCTTTAAGGAATACCGATCAATCGAATAAAAAATTTTAATCGTATACAAATCGTATGCTCGATATGATTATTATTTATTTGAATAAATATTAATTTATTTACGAGAGAAATAAAATAATCCATTATCCATTCATATGAAGGGAGTAATGTTATTTTAAATTGTATACCATTGTTACATGGATTCATTGAATACGAAACTATTTACTTGATAATAGACAAATTTTTAACAAATCATTTCAAATATTTCCTTTTAAGATCCATCGTTCTCGTTCGAATAATTTTTACTTCCGGTCACGACCCTACACCATGACATATTTCCCGTTAATCAGACCAAACGCGAAACTTCTTCCATTCATTTTCTCCCCTCTCTCTTTTTTTCTCTCCTTCTCCTTCTTCTTTTTTTTTTCTTTTTCACTTTTTCTTATTCTTCTTCTTCTTCTTCTTCTCCTTCTTCTTCTTCCCGTCCTTTACCACATCAACGTTACTTCGACGCCGCTTCAACTTTCACGAAGTTGCTTTTTTTTTCTGCACGTTCGCCCCGAAATATTTAACTGGCCGGAAAAACTTTCGAATGCCTTTCAGGAAAAACGAAACGTAAAGGCAGACGGTCGATTTATCAAAAACTGTGAGGAGTGTATCGAAAGTAGCTAAAAGTGTAGTGCAAAGTGTGTATCGGAAACGTGCTCTCTAAAGTGCACCAAGTTACATTCGACTGCAATAGTCTCCGGTCATCGTTCGTTCAGTCTTTGTTTTCTTTTTCCATATTTCATGTTATCTCTAATATCCTTTCCTATAGAGAATATCATGTGTTAGTACGGGATTTCAACGTGACCGGGATACTCTATTTAAGTGAATATCTTGTTTCTAAAGTTATAAATATACTATATCATCGTCGTAATTCATTAAAACAAATCCAAAGTTGGATATAATTAATATATCGAAATATTTCATATTAAATATTACAAATAATAGATATATATATATATATATGTATATGATATTATATTTTTCATTAATATAAAACAAAATTTCTCTTTAATTTCTTTCCATTTTAAAAATTGAAGAAGCAATGTTTGCTGGTATAGAAAACAGGAGGGCTACCTAGGCCAAAAGCTTTCAACTTGACAAGAAGGATTTTTCAGACTGACATAACGTCGATAATTTTTCTCCCTCGACGAGAACGAGTGGTCTTCGAAGTTGCTGCTCTGAAAACTAGCATCCTGGGTATACGCGTCAAAGTTATCCTTGTCTCTTTTCGGTAGCCGCACGTTACCTGTGCCACGATATTCCATTTAAAAAGACAAGATATATATATATATACATATATATATATATATGTATATATATATGTATATATATATATATATGTATATAGGGAAAAATAGTAAGTGGAAAAATGTTCCACATTTCCTGGATCGAAGGTTATATTTTAAAAACACAAAACGTTGAAATATAAAGTGAACCTTGAACGTCAACGTTGTTCTTATTCTCGAGAGACAATTCGGATGTGCGGGAATATCTACCACCAGTTATTTATCTCTCCAAAAGAATCTGTCATAACCAGTTAAAGAAGTTAAATTTTGTCGAAAAATATAACTAATATATTAGACAAGTTTCATGAAAAATCACTTATTTCTCTCTCTCTCTCTCTCTCTCTCTCTCTCTCTCTCTCTCTCTCCGTTTCTATCCATTTTTTTTTTTCTTTCTTCTGTCACTGGGATTCTTTGAAAATATGCCACACTCCTTGGAATTTTTCCATATTCTTGTTCATGATATCTCACTTCTCCGCGGTTAACACGTATTCTTCGTTTCCAACGATCTTGGCTTGGTAGACTATGATCGGGCTCGAGCACTGCTCTCGTTCTCTTTCGAATGCCTTTCTCGTAGCTGGATGTTATTTCAGACATCCTTTTCGCTTGCGAGCGCGCGAAGCTCCCACGTATCATTCTCTCGGGCTAGAATGTGATACAAGGAACGAAAAAGAAAGAAGAGAGATAGATAGGGGGAGAGAGAGAGAGAGAGAGAGAGAGAGAGAGAGAGAGAAAGAGAGATAGAGAGAGAGAGAGAAAGAGATAGAAGGGAGTCAACGTCGTGGTTGATGGCATAGCACCTAGCAGGAAGTGGCTATATAACTGCGCTGGGAACAAAAGCAAGTACCAGTAGAACGCTCCTCTTCCGGTTAAGTTGCAAGGTTAAAAATCTCTGTACTTTGTAATAAACGTTTGAATTCTTGATTTTCAAATTATCCTGTTTCTTTTTAATAAAACTAATGAAAAACCTGAGAATGTCTCTACTTCTATTATTTCACAATGATATTATTTTCTTTGACATAGAACGTAAAATTTCTCAAACGAAACGAATAATATAAATGAACATTGCGAAATCTTTCGAAATGATGTACATAGTAAGACGTAAAAAAAAAAAAAAAAATATATATATATATATATATATCGATAATGAAGTTGTATCTTTATAAATCGTTTTATTATCGTTAAATAAACGAATGTTAATTTTGATATTAATTTATAATATTCAATTAGGTACGTTATTATATTTCGATGTTCTATAATATCCCTATAACAATGAAGACTCATTTTATATTTAATATAACTTAGGTAACTGTAGTTTTTTTTTTAAGTTTTCTTTCATATTAATGAATAGAAGCATTATAAATGTTCTTCAAGTAAAAGCTTTATATTTATCATAGTATAATTGTAACGATTTAATAATAATCATAATAATTCTTGATAGAAACAATATAATTGGATTTATAAATTATTACAATGATCATGTATTAAATAATTTTTCATAATAATTAATCTTTATAATGTGCCTGTAATGTATCTATGAAAAGAAAAACAAAAACAAAAAAAAAAAAAAATAAAGAAAAAGAAAAAAGAAAAAAAAAAAAGGAAAAAGCTGAGCGAAAAGATTGTTCAAATGTTGAAGTCGAATTGTAACTTCAATAGGGTTAAGAGGTAGATAGCTTAGTAAAAAGCTAACTACAATGTTATGCGAGGTTGGAGTTCAATGGTTTTAGTTATAGAGTGGTGATCGATCGAGCTTTTATTTGCCGTTAACTCGATGTTGAGCTGAATCGTACATCGAAGTCCTCCCTTGACGACAAACGGGCATAGGTGAGGTGAAACGAGCACAGGAGGAGGTCACGAACCATGTAACATAGCAAGAGAAGGAGAGAGAGAGAGAGAGAGAGAGAGAAAAAGAGAGAGAGAAAAGAGAGAGCATGTGTATCTCTCTCTTTCTCTTTCTAACTCCCTAGTCGTGGATTCGCATTCGTGTCTCTGTCGCATGATACACTGTACAGCCGTGCCAGAGCCACTTGAAGTGATAATTTTTTGTTCTACCATGGCAGTAACACCCCGGAGCATTATACGAGCGACACGGTGGCTCCGCAACCTGTTTGTTATATTAGACGAGGCAATTTGTTGCTTTCCCAGTATACCACCTTTGCTCTTGCAACGTCCACTCATCTAGTTCACCCTCTGTTAACTTTTACCTATGCCCAGGCAACGTTTGTAACGTTCCAAAGTTGCAAATTTTCGCGGAGAATTCTAACGCTTAGTTTATATGCAATTTTCTTGGACGTTGCATCCCTCTTTCTCTCTCTCTCTCTCTCACTCTCTCCTCTCTCTCTCTCTCTCTGTTTCTCTCTCTAGCTCTTAGTTTGTTTTCACATGAACAAAGGGAGAGAGAGAGAGAGAGAGAGAGAGAGAGAATAAATCGAAGTTATTTTTGAGAAATGTATCGGAAGTAAGATAAAAAAAAAAAAAAAAGAAGTAGTAAAACAGGCCATGTTTATCAATCGAGCTGAAAGAACTTTTTGAAATAGTTCGGTTTAGACATAAATTCTTTGAATTCGTGAATATCTTGGAATTTTTGAAAATATCGAAGGATAGAATACTATAAGCCATGATAATAAGTCGACTGACAGGTAACATTAGAATTACTTATGCTTGGCATGTAAAGGTTGTCTCTTCGATAATTATGTGGATTTGAAATCCATAGAATAATCGTGGTGTTATTGCGGGAGAACGAAGCACATGGTAACCTTTATAGACCACGGAGATTCGGTACGGAAGCGGATCGGCAACTATAATAAAGGAGGATGCAGTACGTGCCACGTAAATTCCGTTATACCGTCATACGACGGAATATTCATTGCTCGGAGACTCGGTAAATGGTAAATTTGCTATCCCAAGCAGAGACTCCGCTTGATCGGAGGTATAGTATATAACATATGTCGAAACCGTCGTCAGAGCAATATAGCTTTGAAATCTCAAGAGAGAAAGAGAGATTGAGAGAGGGATAGAAATTATGAGAGAGAGAGAGAGAGAGAGAGACAATATGAACACGAGGAAAAGGCATCGTTGTAAAATATATTCGTATAATGTGTTCATTCTTTAAATAATTCTTTTCTATATCAAATCAAAGTAAACATATTACAATGAATTAATAGTATCTTGTACTAATTTTATCGAACGAATGTATATGCTTATAATAAAAGAGACGTGATTACGAGTACCAGAGATTTAATTAGGTAACTAAAATATGCCGAGATACATACCAACATGATAACGTATTGCGAATGATTTTAAATGAATCCTATCTCTCCCTCCCCCTTTATTTATCTCTTTCTCTCTCTCTCTCTCTCTCTCTCTCTCTCTTTTTGGTCGTTCGATTCAATACGAATTTGAATGAGATACTCGCGTCGATCGGGCAAGATATCATCGAAATTTCAATTAAAAATGATTAAACGCCTCGTTATAATTGTTATATGTTACTAACTGTAATTCCATACACGGCATAAGAGCGGTTAATTAAGCTTCTGTCCGTTAACCGAATGAAACATCCATGGAATGAAAAGAAAAGTTGGACGCATCGCGATTACCGATAATCGATCAGCATAGTACAACGTTTATTCCTATTGATTTATTCATCTCTACACGGAATTTAATAGAAAAATAGTTGTAGAGTTTATATAATCCTACGAACGAAAAGCTAAAGCTATTAACAGTTTTATATATATATATATATATATCTAGTTTCATGTAGGATTTATTTATGACTGGTTTCTATTAAAATATCTACGATATATATATATATATATAGCACATTTTTCCTTTATGAAAGATATTATGTAATTATAAAAGAAAATATAAAAATTTCTTTTCATTCAAAACTCAATTGTACTGCGATTACCGTATGGAACAAAAACAGGAACAAAAAAAAAACAAAAAGAAAGAAAAAAGAAAAAAAAGAAGAGAGAAAAAGAAAAAGGAAAAGAGGAAGAAAAATTAATTCCACGACGATTATGATTTCTTTTTTTTTTAAATTATAAATCAGACATGACTTAAGAATAAAATGAAAATTTGGAAAATACGTTAATACTCTTTACTCCCTTTGCATGATACAAAATTGTTCAGTTATTTGAGATCGTATCTTAAACGCTTGTCTCTTTGTGAAATATTCGAGTATATATACTCCTATATTTTATATACAATGTATGTACCATACCCATCTCTTTTATGCGCTCGCAAAAGTGCGACGTTAATACCTCGTTTACTACGAGACTTACAAAGAGGACTTACGGCCTCGTGAAGAACGGAAAAGAATAAGGGAAAAAATATATATATATATATACATACATTCATACATACGTATATGTTTATGTGCATTATATATATACACATACATACATAAATACACATACATATATATATATATATATATATATATATATGTTCTAGTCGTGTGTTATGCGCTTATCTTGTGCCTAAAACATTTTCCTTATGTGTTTGTCATTCCAGAAAGAAAGAGAGAGAGAGAAAGAGAGAAGATACTTTTCGCATGAGAATAACTTAGTGCAATCATCTTGAGAATAAAAACTAAAATCGCAAAAGCAATATAAAGATAGTGGTGTGTATATATGTACAAAAGCTGTGATATTCATGAAGAAAATGGAGATTTGTTTATCAACGGCATTGTGCAGATATTTAACTCGACTAATATTATCTTTGATAGAAAATAAAAATTATTTGATATTTTTAATTGAAACGAAATAAACGATAAATCGAATCCCATCTTTCTATCCTTTTATCTTCCTCTCTCAGCCTCCTCCCTTCACCACCACCCACCCATGCCACACCCATTATTAGAGATACCGTTTACAATATTTATTTGTTTGATACTAAACAAATGATTCTCGTTTGGTTCGATTCTCAATTATGGAATCTCGTGTTCGTGAGTGTTAAGTGTTCGAAATATGTATATACTACGATCTTGATATTCCGGTGTGCTAACTATAATCGACGAAGAGGCGAAGCACGTGCGTTTTCCGAAAGCACGTGCGTTTATCGAAGTACTTCATGCCACGATATTTACTTTTGGCTTTGTGTGAAGTACATAAATGAAATTGTGTCAGTCTATAGCCTGGATATTGCACGGGAAATTTTGTTGTATACTTTTACCTTCGTATAAATCTATAATAGGAATAGGTATGTACGTATGTATGTATGCATGTATGTATGCATGTATGTATGCATCTATGTACACATGCCATACAAAGTTTTCATCTATGTCAGTTTAGAAAATTCGTTGAGATTTACTTTTCACGTACTATATAACGTACTAAATAACCCTCTTGTAGGGGTTTTGTTTTGCTTTTTTCTTTTCTTTTTTTCTTGTTTCTTTTTTCTTTCTTAAATTCGTAAGATAATTAAAAGCTGATAAATAAAGGACTATCAGTATATACTGATATATCGAATAAACATATTCTCTATTCTATTTATCATAGAATATTTTAAGTTATGAAATAATAATTGATATTGCAAAGAAATAATTTTTAATCGCGTCTATACGCACACACGTTTATACAATATGAAAATTATATCCTTTTATTATATACATTCGGAGAAAAAAAAAAAGATTGTATACATTTTTAATACGTTAATACTAATAGTCTTAGTTTTATCCGATATGAATACGAAAAAGAAAAAGAAAAAGGAAAAAGAACAAAAAATAAAAGAGATAAAAAAAATTACTTGTCGCATGATACAAAGAAAATATGTATTTAAATATATTTTAACAACGGAAAGCTAAACTTTCTGTAATGTAAAGCTAAAGCTTATCTTTACGCTTTGGACTCACGTGACGTTAACTCTGCTACGACCTGCCGGCGACTGACTCTCTAAACAAAACAAATTGAATTAAATACAGAAGAAACGTAAACGTGACGGTCACCTTGCCACATAATAATCAACGATAGACATTTTGAGATAATTTTTAATAACAAATATCAGATAAAATATATGAAAGAAAATCTACGTTAGGGATATATATTCTATATAATAATTTTTTCATCATTATCAATATATACCATAGGTATAAAATTATTTAGTTTAAAATATCGTAACTTTTATCATTTAAATCTTTAGATTCGAAGTCTAAATAAATTTTATATATTTCAATTTCATAATGATAATAAGATTTATATTATTTGCTCTCTTTTCTCTAATCATTGAAAGGAAAAGAATTTATAAAAAAAAAAAAAAAAAAAGGAATATGTTATAGTATATTATGGATAAAAAAAAAGAAGGAAAAAAAAGAATACATTGCAAATAATTTTCTTAAGAATTTTTCATATTGAAAATTAAATTTTTTTTTATCAGCAATGCGATGTTATATTATAACTGACAATTTTTTGAAAAAATTCAAGAAGTCGAGTGAAATAGATTTCCTTGTTTGTAGAATTTCTTAAATTAGAAAACTTTATTATACATCAAGGCTTTCATTTGAAATTATTCGCTTGCTTTCGCTTGGCAGAGTTACGGGAATTTTACGAAAAAAAGTGGGGAAAAAAAAAAGCAAGGAAAAAAAAAAAAAGAAGATAAAAGTAAAAAATAAAATAAACCCTTTGATAGTCTTTCTATAATGAGACGATAAAAGTTTAATACACTTTACCTCTATTATCCGCATCGAATAACCATACTTAAGAAAGTATTTTCTAGGATCAAAGCATATCCGCTTAACCGTACGGAAATTTTCGAAATTCTTGTCTTCGAGCTTGCTGCACGTATTCCGCGAGAGCTAAAATACATCTCGTTAAATACGAGAATAGTAACAATGGTGTGTTCAGACAATGGAACGATGCACGAGACAACTGTTAGATGTGTATGTGTTTGTGTATGTGTGTGTGGACATGCGCGTGAAGAAATGGGGCTAACATTTTGTAGTTATCTCAGTTTCCTACGTAACAACTCAAACACCTTTCCGAAAACTTATTACACACGATTATCTGCTTTAAAATTATTTCAAATAATAATTGAGTTATCCTCTTCTTTTTGAAAAGTTGTTTAGAATCAATACATACATACATACATACATACATACATATATACATACATACATACATACATATATACATACGTATTACATGTGTATACGTCTTTATGCCGTTAACACGTAACACGTTTCTCGGGATTTCAAAAGATTAAGCTTGGCGATTAAGAGAGAAAACAGGAGAAAAAGAAGACTGAAAATAGAAGCATAGACCATAGGGAGTAAAAGGTATGAGTATATATATATGTATGTATGTATGTGTGTATCTTTCTGTAGTCGAAGAAAAGTCCTGGAAAACATGGTTCCGCTTTCGAATAATCATGTAGGATTATCGTAGTGTCGAAGCAAGACGTCCTACGTTTGAGAATGAACATTCTAATGGTATCGTGGGTATCCTTCGGTCTGAAGCTGCCTTCTGGCCCTGTAGAATCGTAGTGAATTACGAGCACCAGAAATTCTTAAAGCTTCTCACGTAATGAGAGTCTCAGGGATCTAGGGGAAGGGAAAGCTTCCAGTTTCGAAATTCATTAACGGACCCTGCCTCTTGCCTTGCACGCTCTTGTCCTTACGTTCTACCTTCTCGTTTCATCTTTCTCTCTTTCTTTTTATGTGCTCTCTCTCTCTCTCTCTCTCTCTCTCTATTTCTCTCTTATACGTTCTCTCACTTTCCTCTTCTATCATGTGTCCTCCTTTCTCGCCTCGAATCTTTTTCCCCTTCTCTTTCTTTCTCTTTTGCTTTGAACTCCATCGACCCTTTCTTACTATATCTCTATCCCTTTCTTTTCACATTTCTATCCAGTATGTGAACCATTGGATTTACACTTCCAATGAATTTTCTTATTTTTATAGATTTTTATAACTTTCTTTTCCTTTCTTCTTTTTTTTTTTTAATTTACAATTTTTACATTAATTTAATGTAAAGATCGATCGATCGATCTTAATGTGAGTATCATTTGAGACGATCGAGTGGCACGTTGATATCTTTCTCATTTTCTTTATCTCTCTCTCTCTCCCTCTCTCTCTCTCTCGGCTTTTCTTCCATTTTGTCTTATCCGTATTAACAATTGAAATTGATATAACTCATTGTCACGTTTGTCCGTTTAAATTTGTTTGAAGTTGGAGGAAGTGTATTTGTTAAAGATGAACCTTTGGCATTGCCTCGAGGATAAAAATATTATTATTCAGGAGGAGTCAAACGGATCAAGGGATACGACCTCAGTCTCGTTGATTCAATTCGATAAATCGAAACGACGGACACCGGCTCGCTTTACAAAATTTCAATAAATCCATAGGTTGATTTGCTCGAAGCTATATAAATATTATCGAATGGAAATTCAATAAATTCCTTAACGGGTGGCTTCCTATCTCTAACACCCTCTCTCTTCCAAGTTTTTTTACACTCAATACGTGCGAGCTCTCTTTTCGAATATAATTTAACTCCTTCTTTCACTCTGTTTCGATCCCCTTTCTCCCATTCTCACGTTCTCTCTTCTCTCCAATATTCAGTTTCTCCCTTTATTACTATCGTTTCGTTTCTATCCTGATCCGTAACGAATAATATCAGACATTCGATTTTTATATTTTCCCTTTTAGGATCGTAAAATTATGTTTAAGAAAGGAAATAGAAGCAAAGAGTAGAAAGCGAAAGTACTTTGAGGAGTAAAAAAGAAAAAAAAAGAAAAAAAAAGAAAAAAAGAAGAAAAATAAAACGCCGAAAGTTCGTATGTGAATCTTTTATTTTTTTTCTCTTTTTTTTTTTTTCTTCTTCTTTTTCTTTTAAACAAGAAAGAATCTCGATCGGCGTTTTAGCGAATTCGTGCTAAACCGAGGAGGATCGCCGGTAAAGTGACTCGTAGGAAAATCGATCGAGACAGTCGCTTTCTTCCCTCGGGGAGATCATAAACTTACGAAGCTTTTCTTAACTTTTAACGCGCTGTGCTTCTCTTTTCCTTTTTACTTTATTTCTTTTTTTTCTACTTTTTTTCTTTTTTTCCTTCTTTTCGTTCCACAAGTCTCGGCTTTTTCTTTACTTCCCTCGCGTGTTTTCTTCAAATCTCACTGAGGTGTTATCTACCCTCTTCTACCTTCTTAACCGCGGTCCCATAGGAATGTAATGTTTGACGGAAGATGCTTTTGGGAAACCAAAAAGCCCACCGAAATCCTTAATATTACAGCATCGCTTCCTTTTAACCTTATCTTGCTAAACGTTTCTAAGCGGCTCGTCTAGCCTTCCTTTCACGTACGGACGTATAGATTAAGTAAGAACAAAGATACGTGTGAGGATAAGAGAAATACAGAAAGAGAGAGAGAGAGAGAGAGAGAGAGAGAGAGAGAGAGAGAGAGAGAGAGAGATTCAAAGCTTTGAATTCTGTTGGTGACAGGTCGTTGTTATTTCTTAACATTATTAAGCAAATTCGCATGACTACGAGGATACGAAAGGATTGGATAAATTCGTCAGAGATAATTATTTTTTACTTATCTGTAATATAAACGTAAATTTTACTTCATTTTTCCATCATAAGAATTAATTCTTAATTTATATTCTAAAAGATCGATCCTCGTCAATCGTAAGTGATAAATCAAATTAATCGAAAAATTTTGGTCCTTTTATATCCTGACCTATTATATTTTTATCCTTCAATAAGAATGAATATTATTTCATTAAAAAGAAATTCGATAATTTAAGTGAGTACTTACATTAGGATAGAAAAAAAAAAAAAAAAAAGAAAAGAAAGAAAAAGAATAATATTAATAGTGATTACATTGTGTTGATCAATTACATTTACAAAGGTATATTATATTCGTATAAAAATTCTTTGGATACGATCTAATGTATTAAAAAAAAATAAGGATTAAGTGAAAAAAAAAAAAAGAGTATATCGTGTAAATTAATTAAATGTATAGAAATATATTTGTATAGAAACTCTTTGAATGGAATTTAATATATTGATAAAGAAAGAGTACTGAGTGAAAAAAAATAGAGAGGGAGAGAGAGAGAGAGAGAGAGAGAGAGTGTGCATTGTTTTAATCAATTAAATGTATAAAGGCATATTGGTATAAAAGCTCTTTGATAAGATCTAACGTATAGACAAAGAAAAACTAGGTGAAAAAAGATAGAAAGGGAAAGAGAAAGAGAAAGAGAGAGAAAGAGAGAGAGAGAGAGAGAGAAAGAGAGAGAGAAAGAGAGAGGGGAAAATGAAAACAGAGATCGAGCGTAGCGAGGTTGCCTGTGGATTTCTAACGAGCCGCGACCGTTTTCCGGGGCGTGGAAGCGTAACGCAATAATTGTCGTTACCGACGTAGCACGTATTCGAACCACTGAACCTGTGGTTATCCTGCGCGAGCGACAATAATTCCTGGCTGCGTGTACATCGAGTTACAAGCGTGTACGTACACGACTCCGGGGTTTCGCTCGATTTCTGCGATTATGCGGTTACCTTTCGCCGATCCGTTTTACGATAATCCTACTCCCTTCTATATATTCGTGCTAACGCAAAACCAATGGGAATGTACATTGGATGTCGCGAATTTACTTCTCCACGTGGTATTATGCGTTTCGATGAGGTATTAATCCGCATTGCTAGGATATCGTTTGGCGATCTCAAAGTTCGATGGCGCGTCCCAAGGATCGCATGAGGATTTGTCGATTATCAGTTTACACTGTGCCCTTTTAATAACCATTGTTTGATCGTTGATACTATTGTGGCATTAGGATATAGCTATTATTAAATCTTTATGAATTGAGGCAATACTTACTGATATCGGAAAAATTGAGGGAAATTACGTAGAATAGAATTGAATCGATGACGTCATTAATTTCTTGTGATTATTTTGTTTTTTCTTTTTTTTTCCTTGCTCACGTCGTTAATTTAATTATATTTTTTTGTGTATCTTCTTCCTTGTCATTCTTTTTCTTCTTTCTCCTCCCTCCTCCACCCCCCTTCTCCTCCTCCTCCTCCTCCTCCTCCCACTCCTCTCCCTACCTGTTATTTAAAGACAGCTCTGAGTTATTCTAGTTTCGTGTGTATTAATGTGGATGAAACGACGTTTACATTTTTATGTGCGAGAACCTCTCGGGACTACGTTTTCTACGTGTTAAATAAATGTCAAAGAAAATAGGTCAAACGAGGAGTCAGGTTAGAAGGGGGGAGTGGAGGGGGGGAGGGACCGGGGAAAACGTTAGTGAAGTTTAATCGGTCAAGCGTAACGCAGGCGTCACGGCAACTTGGATTTCTTAGAACTTACGGTGATATGCAAGAAGGAAGAAGATACGTTAAGAAGTGTTTGCGTGTATGCGCATTTATGTGCAAGTAAAGGCATACGAGAGAGGACATAAACGCCTGGAAAAAGAAGAAAGACGAAGGGTGAGAGTAGGAGGCGTCATTTTATGATCCCCTTAATGAAGAAATCCAGAAAGTAGGAAAGGCTGGTGTATTTCTAAGTTTTCCAGCCACGTAAAGCCGCCGCCGGGGCTCTCTAACATTTACGAAATCGTCCTTTTTCCGTCTTCCTCATTGCAGCAACATTTTCTTATTTTCCTCATCTTTCTTTCCCTCCCTCCCCACCACCCCCACCCAACCCTTAAAGAAGCTTTTCCATCCTTCTCTTTCATTCCACCTCTACGAAATACTATACAAGAGAGAGAGAGAGAGAGAGAGAGAGAGAGAGAGAGAGAGAGAGAGAGAGAGAGAGAGAGAGAGAGAGAGAGAGAAAAAAATAAAACGGATAAAGTAAACAAAAGCTCGTACGTCACATAGTAAAGCTTTACACTTAAAAGAAATAGACTATCTCTTTCTTTCTCTAACACATTGTGGTTAGAAACTATCTTCCTTTCTCATTCTAAATTCCCCGCAGTATCACAACGAAAGAGTGGCCTCCCTATTTTACAGTCAACGCAGCATCCAACCTGAACAATCCTACCATATGTGCGGAAGATTACCTTATTTGTTATGTCTTTTTAACAAACCACGTGACCCTTTTTAAAAGGGCTGAGGGTTCCTAAGGATACTCTTGGGAACATTCTCGGTTGTTCTTCGTAGAGAAAGGTAGAAGTCTTAGTAAAAGAGAAAGAGAAAGAAAAAGAAAAGGAGACAGACAGATAGACAGATAGATAGATAGATAGATAGATAGATAGATAGATAGATAGATAGATAGATAGATCGAGAGAGAGAGAGAGAGAGGCAGATCGAGATGAAAGCACTAGGAACTATTCAACGAGTCGTGAGAATTTCGTTTCGATAAAATTGCGCGTGTCTACCGAAACGGCGCTTCCTTTCCTCGGCGTTACTTCTTCTGTCGCGTAGCGAACAAGTTTTCAGGATGAAAAGAGATAAGGAAAGGGATATAAAGGGAGCTTGTTCGATGTGTCAAAGAACCGTTCTCGCAGCTTGTACCAAGGATTCCGGAAGGATCGATTTGTCTCCTAAAGGTATATAGGACGTCCGAAGTTACAAGGGAAATGAAATTTTTTCCCTAGTACATTTTACAAATTTTGAAACTTACCGAATGTCCAAATGTTTTGTCGTGTTCTAATTATTTTAAAAGAATAATGTTTGTTCTTTTTTTTCATTTTTTTTTCTTTTTTTTTTTTTTTTTTTTTTTTTTTTTGCTTCTTTCTGTATTCTGTAAATTTTATATATAGAAATATCAATTAAATATCCTTTAATACTGATTATCATTAAATGTTAAGCTTGCATAAATAAATCTTATTTAATATGAAATTTATCAATGAATTAAATTAATTGTATTATAGAACATGTCGTTCGTCGTTGAATGTACGTATAAATTTCTAAGGTTTTGAAATTAATTAATTTCAAATTTTCTTAAATAAATATGGATATTTAGGAATTTGATATGATCGTACGTTGGTTATGAATAGATCTTTCTATCAACAATCGCTTTTCCATTATTTCCAATTTCTAATTAGTAACAAGATGACGAGTGCTGTCATCGCATAATACGTTGAATATTTGTATAGTTCCTGACTGAAAAAAGAAAAAAAAACAAAAGAAGATAGAAAAGAAGAAGAAGAAGAAGAAGAAAAAGAGATCATGAAAAAGCTATAAAATATCTTTCCTTTTGAAAGGGGATAAGAAAAAAAGACAAGAGAAAAAAAGAAAGAAAAACAGCGTCCCGTTACATTATCAAATAAACTTATTCTCGAAGTTTTATTCTTCAGAGATTCA
Organism: Vespa velutina; assembly: GCF_912470025.1. NCBI lineage: Eukaryota > Metazoa > Arthropoda > Insecta > Hymenoptera > Vespidae > Vespa > Vespa velutina. The sequence goes on along the minus strand of NC_062203.1, from coordinate 2,437,715 downwards.
GAACGTGTGATATCATTGAATAAAATCTATGAATTAGAGGACAAAGTTGTTCGTGATAATGATTATGATCCTGAACAATTTATCATATCTATTTGTCTATATTCCTATCTCTCTCTCTCTCTCTCTCTCTCTCTCTCTCTCTCTCTCTCTCTCTCTCTCTCTCTCTCTCTCTCTCTCTCTCGCTCTCATACTTTTAATTATCGACAAACTGTCGGAAATGGTAAAATGCACGATGTCCTTATTTTTGCCGATTACGATATTAACGGTACAAATATATTTTATAACTTATTCGATGGATTTAATTCAGTTAATGTCGTTTAAGCAAACTTTTTTTTTTTACATATCTGCATGTCTATATGAAATCCCATTTTTTTTTTTTCCTTTTTTTTTTTTTTTTCTTTCTTTTTTACAAGTTTAGATAGAAAATCAATGGACCGTAATCTATTTGCAAAATGTTAATTGCTCCAGTAAGGTTTAGAAGAAAAACATCTCCTGATGATACGCTTTGGTGAAGATTAAATTTCCAAATTCATTTTTAAGCGACGCCTCGTGCCATCAAATAATCATTAGATCGGAATAAGGACGTGGAATGGCGTTGCTCGTGCACCGTCGTACGTCCTCCTTAGTAGTTTTAAAGCCGATAGAATCGTTTCAAATATCCTAGCAGCTCTTGTGAGAATAATGGGTACGTCCAATAAAGATCACTGGTAGAAAGTATTTCTTCTTATGTATATATATAAGTATATACATAATATATATATGTGTGTGTGTGTGTGTATGCGTGTATGTTCATTCGTTCTTGTAATTAAAACGACTCTTGCTTTATACAGGAGGGTAAAGGATACGTATTCGTTTCTTATCATTAGTGGTACACCCTTCACTAAGGCAAACATATAAGGGATAGAAAAAGATGAAACGATAGAGAAAGAGAGAAAGAAAGAAAGAAAGAAAGAAAGAAAGAAAGAAAGAAAGAAAACAAGAAGATTGAGGTGGTGAGAACATATTTGAAAAAGGATGTGCGGTAATCTTGCACGACGTTTAATCACGTTAATGGACAAAAAGCCTTATCACGAGACATGCAAAGCGCCGAGAGTCCGTCGTCTGAAACTTAGCTTCCGTTCTATCAGTCGCTGTCTAGCCGTCACGCGACAAAACGTACAGTGGATGCGAGACACGTGTCGCGTGACTAACATGTACTTACCTCGTTATGAGTTCCGATGTCACGGTGTACGCATTATATTAATTAAAATTGAATTAGGCTGATTGCGTTTCTTCCCCCCTTCTTCTATTTCAATCTCTCTCTTTCTCTCCCTCTCTTTTTCTTATACACCTACACATCTTTCGTTCTCTATGGTTCTTCTCTTCGTATATGTGTCGGTTTTTTAGTATACAGTCTACTTGGAAATCGTCGTTTAGTTTTGCACGCAAGGATGGGTTCATTTGATTCAACCTTTTTCGTCAGACATAGTGAAATAACATGAAAAATCTACTACCGCTACAATGTTATTACTTCTTATCTACATCACGTCGCTTTTATTCGCCCCTCCTTTTAACAAAGTGTCATTATACCAATTTCATTACTTTTCTTTTTTTTTTTTTTTTGCTTTTTTTTTTTTCACATATTATCTGATAAGTAAATACTTAGATTATACGTAGAGTAGTTACTTTAAATCATATCATTTCTATACGATTTTATCGAAACGTTTTTATATTTATTAAATATTCATAGATAATACGAAGATAATACAATATTTTAATAATTTATTGACTAGAAATGTCAATAAATTTTTTTTTTCTCTCTTGATAAAAACCATATCTTTTCGATTATTATCAATTAAAATGATTTATTAAAATGATGGAATATATTTCATAGATTTGTAGTTCTATACGTTTTTAAGTTAATTTATATACGTTAAGGGAAATAAAAATGACGAATGAAAAGAAAGAAAAACAAAAAGAAAAAAAAGAAAAGAAAAAGGCAATAAAAATGATTTAATTCACAAACGTTAGCGGCAATGAAAGTAGTGATTAAAAAGGAAAAAGAGAGAGATAGATAGAGAGAGAGAGAGAGAGAGAGAGAGAGAGAAGGAAAAGAAAAAAATTTGATAAGATATGATATAAACTATCGGTACGTATTTGGCAACTCTTCCTTACTTACGTTTTAACGATCAAGCCCTTTGGATGTTATCGCATCCTAATTCTCGAAATTTGTCTTGAATTGCGATAATATTCTCGTTCGTACTAACTATGCTCCCGGCAAGTAGAATCGCGAACGCGTTCGAAGACGCTCTTGGGGAAAGGTCGAATAACGTGATTCGAAGTCGGCTAGGAAGTTGACTCGGCGCACTACTTTGGGAAAATCTTGGAAGCAAATCACTGGCATCACAGCGAAGGCCAAGTTTGAGTCTTCGTTCTACCTTACTCGTTGGTATAACGTCTAATGTCCATTATTAAGTTAACCGATCCGCGTTATTGTTCAGAGCGCTCGACCCTGCTAATACCCACTTATCCCCGGTAGGAAGAGGAGAAGCGAGAAACGGAGAATGGAGACAGACAGATAGAGAGAGAGATAGAGATAGAGATAGAGATAGAGATAGAGAGAGAGAGAGAGAGAGATAGAGATAGATAAAGAGAGAGAGAGAGAGAGAGAGAGAGAGAGAGAGGAAGTGAGAAAGTGAGGGAAGAGACGGGAGAACGAGTCTTCGCGGTGTCTCCGCTTTCAGGAGAGAACACTGCGGTGAAGCTCCGTAGAGCTTACCGGACCGAGGGAATAGAAACTAGGACGCACGCTCGATCCCTCGTGGTTTCCCATGATTTTCGACGAACGAACACGCGCCCGGCTCACACGCCGAAGAGAGTAGAAATTATAAAATTACCCACGGTATCGGGCCAACTACTTCGAGCGAGTGTTTTGCACTAGCTTCCGTTGCCGTTACTCAGACGGCCCTAATAAACGAAAATAGACGAGCCAGAAATTTATCAAGGTTTATAAACCCTATGCATGCAATATCGTCTTTCGTCGTTCATGCATTCTCTCTCTCTCTCTCTCTCTCTTTCTCCTTCTCTTTCTCATTTTATTCGTATTATATTATTTCTTAATTTTTCTTGAAACTTTCTTTTCGATCAAACTTATATTTAGTTTAATTTTGATCGATCGATCGATCGATTCAACGTAACAAATTTTTTTCTATCTTTCGACCAAATCATATCATTTCATAGTAATTCTCTCTCTCTCTCTGTCTCTCTCTCTCTCGTTTCGTAGACAATTTCAAAGAAGATCGCCACGTACTATCACCCCGATCACGTAGTACGATGCTTGTGACGCATGCAAAGGAACGACCTTGGTGTGTATACGATGGTGAAAGAGCTCGGGGGTGCTACTGGTGCTGTGCTTTCGTTCGAATGGGTAGTACCGCTTCGAAAAGCTCCCAGGGGTCGTGTAAAGCAACGTTCCAACGTTGCAGAAGCACAAATGACCGTCCGGATACCTACAGTCCCCTGGATCGATGGACCTAGACAGGATTTGTGGTTCTCGTCCTTGTCGCATTCACGTTTCTCTACACATCGGACAAATTGAAAATAAGCTCGGCAACTTTGCCGCTATAAAATCGTTTCCCCTTCTCTTTCTCTCTCTCTCTCTCTCTCTCTCTCATTTTCTTTCATTATTTTTTCTTTCCATTTTTTTTCTTCTCTCTCTCTCTCTCTCTCTCTCTCATTCTCTCATTCTCTAACGGTCGTCGAGGACGAACCTTTCGTTCTTGTTTTCTTTTTTCTTTTTCCTTTTTTTCTTTTCTCTTTCCTTTTTTCCTTCTCTCACTCCCTATTTTTCTATACTTTCTTTCTATATTTTCTTTCAACTTTTGGGAATCGTCCGAGTAACGTAGTTCGCCGCTATCGTAGCTACTATAGTAGGATTTTCTTCGCTCATCGAGAATTGCTTTATCGACTACTTACATCGCAATCGCTTTCAAGGGAAAACGTTTCGCGGTGGTGGCATTCGTGAAAGCTCGCTGCAATAAATATAATCATAAAAGCTCCCTCGTAAAATTCAACGCCCCTAACATTTCCAATGTATATATATATATATATATATATATATATATATATACATACACATAGACATATACATACTATGTGTATACCGGGCTATTGGCACGTATGACAAGGAGATACAACGGGTGTAAGCCTAACGGGAGCTTTTTCCAGAGGTACACGATGCAGTTTGCGAGATATCGTTCACTATTTTGCCATTTTTTTAGCCACTTAACTGGTCAAACAAAGAATCCGGACAATTGTAGTTTTCATTTTCACTTAATCTCTATGTTTCCCGTATATATGTATGTATGTATGTATATATATATATGTATCCTTTTGATCATTATCTAAACTGTTATTTGTTTTTCTTTTTTTATCTTCTCTCTCTCTCTCTCTTTTTCTCACTCGTTTTTCTTTTCTTTCATTTTTCGTTTCGTTTCATTCAGTTTAGTTTTATAAATTTTCCTTAGCAATTTTCTTTTTGTCCATATACACATCATACATATATTTCGTTAGATATCTTTCTTTGCGTATTCTCGTGTCTTTCACAATGGTTTTATTCAGGCAAATGAGTATATAAATAAATAAACGAAACGAACGATACCACGAAGCCGTAGTTCGTTGAAGCGGACGTAAAATTGTATTACTCCGTATTACGTGGAACGCTTATCGTTTTAAACTTCCTACTCTTTTGGTACCTTCCATTGTTCCCAACGAGCCATTTCTCCAACGTTTCGTTACTTTGGTCATTGTCGGCGTAGATATTTCTCTCGTTAAATGTGTACGAAGAGGAGAGACAGAGAGTGAGAAAAAGAGAGAGAGAGGGAGAGAGAGAGAGAGAGAGAGAGAGATAGAGAAAAAGGGTGAAAGAGAGAGGGAGAGAGAGACGACCGTTTGGACCACTGAGGATCGTTCTCGTGGTCACGAAGCGTTTCATTTTTAACTTTAACGTATACGCGGTGTGTATAACGTTGAAATATCGTGAAATGTTGAGGTTGTGTCGTCTAACTTTGTTTCCCAATTTGCAAGCTTTACGTAACACCGTTAGACTTTCTCTCTCTCTCTCTCTCTCTCTCTCTTTCTTTCTTTTTCTATCTATCTATCTATCTCTCTTTCTCTCTCTCTCTCTCTCTCTCTCTTTAAAATTAATGATTACATCGTGGAATAGAATCGACGAAAAGTTTCGATTTATCGAAGAAGTTACGATTTTCACTAACTTTTTTTCGTACCACATCGTTAGGATCGTTCAACGAAATCGTAAGTCGAGCTTAGGATCGTCAAGGATACTCCTTCGTGTTTCGTTTCCCACCGTTCTGTTGATCACCCTGTTAAAGTTGCATCCTGTCATTAGCCGGAAACTTTTCCTCTCCAATTTCTCTCTTTCTCTTTCTCTTTCTTTCTCTCTCTCTCTCTCTCTCTCTCTCTCCCTCTCTCTCTCTTTCTCTTTCTCTTTCTCTATCTCTCTTTTTCTTTTTTACCCTCTTATTCCTGAAAAAAAAAAAAAAAAAAAAGAATGCATTCGTCGAACAACTTTTTGAGGAATTCTCAGTGGTGACAAGGGGTTAGCTTGGATCGAAGGGAAACAGCATGGAGAGCTCTTAAAACTTCGATCCTTATAGAGTCGGGGGGAGAGAGAGAGAAAGAGAGAGAGAGTTTTATTAGTACGAGCTACTAAGGCTTTACTACCGGGTGTTAAATTATATCGTTCTTACGGTTTCTAGATTTCTCCGTTCGTTGGTTGTTACCGTCAAGATGGAATACAACGTAATTTAAAACGCAATAATTTAATACAAGATGATTATCTTCAAGACGCGTAAACTTTACAAATTCTTATTTGGGATTGGATGAATTTGTAAAGGGATAAGATTTTTATTATACTTCTAATTTATCTTTCAATTCGAAGAATGAAAATTGGGCCGATCTCTCTCTCTCTCTCTCTCTCTCTCTCTTTCTTTCTCTCTCTTTCTATCTCTTTTCTAAACGTCGAGACTGAACTTTAAATCGATATCTGGAATTCGTCTTTAGAAGGTATCTCTCGCGCGGAACACAGTCAAAGTCCTCCTCCTCCTCCTCCTCCTCCTCCTCACCCTCTTCTTCCCCCTAATTCTGCACCATCTACAGTATGAAGTTGCCTTTCTCGAAGCGTACTGGAGGGTGCAAATGGTACATCCATTACTTCCCGCAGTCTAATGGCTGGAATTTATTAGGCGATAAGTTACTCTCGTCCACCAACCTTACTTGCCGAGTTCCGAGAGTCTATCCATGTGGAAGCCATGGGGGACACATTTCGAATCTCTCTCTCTTTCTCTCTCTCTCTCTCTCTCTCTCTCTTTCTGTCTGTCTGTCCGTATGTCTGTCTCCTTCTCTCTCTCTCTCTCTCTCTCTCTCTCTCTCTCTCTTTCTTTCTTTCTTTGTCTGTCTGTCCGTCTCCTTCTCTTTCTCTTCCTCTGTCTGTCTATCTGTTTCTTTCTCTATTCCTCTCTTTTTTTTTCTCTGTCTGTCCGCCTATCTGTCTCTCTTCTTCTATCTGTACGTTTGTTTCTCTCACTTTTTCTCTTTCTCTGTTGGTTTTTCTCCTCGAACGTAACCGAAAGAAAATGGTACAAAATGATGGTGATATTTTTCTCTCATAATTCTGTATATACATTTTGAATCATGTTTATGATATTACATATTCCTCGTAGATATCGAGTAGTTTCATTTTCTCTCTCTATCTATATATACATATATATATATATATACACATACATACAACATCCTATTAAATTTTATATGTATGTATATATATGTACATATATGTATAAATTTATTTTGTAAAACAAATATAATTTATTAATTTTAATAATTTTATTAACTTTAATAATTAATAAATAATTATATTATAATTTTCTTTTTATATATATATATATATATATATATATATATATATCTTTTATGTCTTTTCCTCCTAATGAAGAGGCATCACGCGACGCGCGTGTCTCCTCTGCGGATCGATGGAAATTGGGTGCAGCCGGGGATGCGAGCTACGATCGTATCATAAGAGAAATTATATAATAATACCGTTGAGAGATAAATCGTATTAATTAATCAATCATTCTCGACGAAAAATAATCTTTCTTTTTTTTTCTCTCTTTCTCTCTGCCCACTTTCCCCCAGTCTTTCTCTCCCTCTCTTTCTCTCTCTTTTTTTTTTCATTATCCTTCCTTCATTCGATTTTTTTCATGAACGAAACAACGTCAAATATCTTTATTCTTTTTTAAGAAGAAAAAATTGTATTCCTTTTCTCAATGAAATGCTTCGATTCACGATCAATGTGAATTGATCAATATGTATTCACATTGATCGTGAATCTTCAAGCAACGTGAATTGTCTTGATTATACGTTTATGCGTTCTAACGAGAAGGTAACGAAGGAAAGCAAAAAAAAAAAAAGGGAAGAAGGAGCTTTCGTGCCAACAGGTTCTCTATGTTCAAATAAACCTTTCTCTCTCTCTCTCTCTCTCTTTCTCTCTCTCTTTCTCTCTCTCTCTCTCTCTCGACGAAAGACAGGGAAGTATTACGCCTTAGGGTTTTAGAAAAGAGAGCCGAAATAGAAAGAGAGTGTTAAAGTGTGTAAGTATTAGAGAAAGAAAGAGAATGAGAGAGAGAGAGAGAGAGAGAGACAAAGAGAGAAGGAGAGAGAGAGAGAGAGAGAGAGACAGAGAGAGCAGTCCAGCTGGCGGCATGGATCGCACAGTAATTTCGCCTCTCACGTGTTGGAATCTGGAACTTCGATTTGTCATTCCATACGACTCGCGAATACTCGCGAACCCATTTGTCAGCCGACAATTCTAGACGACGACAACGACGACTCCAGACGATGACGACGACGACGACAACGATGACGACGACGACGACGAAGACGAAGACGACTAATCGTTCAACTATTTTATACATAGTAGTTGCTCTTGATAATAACTCGTATGATTCGATACCCGTATTCCTTATAACCAGTAGATAAACTATTCGATTTCATTGGTCTTAGTCCGTGAAAAATCGATAAGTTTTCAATTTCGAAAGTTTACAAGGCAAATTTACGATCTAACCTAGGAGATCGTGCTTTTTAGTATGCCGATAAGCGACTATATACGACATTGCTAACCCCCCTCCCCCCCTCGCCCCCTTTGCCACGCCTCTGATGTGGTTCTTTTAGATATAGTAGTTACATTTGCATCGAATACCAATGTGGAACTTTTTAATGTGTATTAGAATTATAGTGGAAAATTAATAGAAAGGAAAGTACATGTAAAAGTATGCATTAAGATAATTAAGAAGATATTGGTACGTTTTTTCTTTTTTTTTTTTTTTTTTTTGCAATTAATAGTGAATTAGTATAAAGGATTCATAATATATGAATATATGAATTCTATATGAAATATATGAAAACTAATTCATAATATATGAATTAGTATAAAATCCATAAACTTCTTTAATATGTTTATGATTTGGTGTTATTTATGTGGAAATGAATCGACTTGCTTTTTTGATTTTTTTTTATCTTCTTCTTCTTATCTTTTTTTTAGATCAAACAAAAAAGAAAATATAATTAAATATAAGGCTTAATTCGTCGAATAAAAAGAATCTTGGAAGATTTTTTCTTATTCTAACACTGAGTATTTAACATCTACGCTTATTCTAATCAGGTTTTAAATTGTTTCGTAAAAAAAAAAAAAAAAAAAAAAAAAAAAGAAGAAAAAAAGAAAAGTAACATCAATTACGTATCACTTGGAATTATTATATTGTCAATCGATGAATAAATTAATTAAGAAAATTTGTTTAGTTGTGTAAATATCGTTAGGACCTTTCTTTTCTTTTCTTCTTTTTTTTTTTTCTTTTCTTTTTTAATGTTCGCATATCTATTCAAAAATAATAATTTTCTTTTAATTAAAATTGTACCTTCGTTATATTTAATTATAAATATGATGACTGAGAACAGAAATACCATGGCAAAGGATTAAAATGACTTCAACTTGAAAACAGAACAAAATTGTTTACGTTTTAGTTTTAATTTACATTATTTACAATATTATTATTTTCCTTATATACCACAGGTATTTCCTTTAACTACGAGGGGAGATAGTTTCTGAAAATAAATGCCATTCTCCCTTCTTTCTTTTTCCCTTTCTACGGTATACCTTTGTAACGTATTCCCTTTTCGTAAAATTTCAAACTTTGTGCGTAACTACATCATACCAATTTAACCTCTGGCACGTTAAACGCTTTTCCCACGCGCATTTCAAATACCTCCTCGAGAATCATAACGCGTTTTAACGTTCAGCTTTTACGAATCTAATTAGGGTGTCCTTATCAGAAAGGAGATAGGAGGATATACGAATGCGTTTTATTCGTCATTATAACGAGAGGACGATGTACCAGAGAGATCCGTGAATATTTTTCCCTTCTTTTTTTTTCTTTTTTTTTTTTGTTCAACATATTTGTATATTAACAGGGTTGAACAAAGTTATAAAAGAAAAAACAAATAGAACATTCTCTATCTTTCTCTCTCTCTCTCTCTCTCTCTCTCTCTCTCTTGCTCTTTCAATCTCAATCTCCTTCTTCAACTATTATGGTAGGTAAAGCTACATAAGCGAGGATGTAAACTCGTTTGATTAAGTATAATAATGAAGGCCGAGTCTATGGGAGCAGGTACGTACACGCAGGTAGTTGGTATCGCGGGGGCATTAAGCGGTCGTTCCGCATTAACGCGTCGCTGCCGAAAACACGAGCAGGTGGGCTTAACGACGCGGCCGGATGTTAATTATACGTTATTCGCGAATCGCTGTTACGCCTCCAGGGGTCATCGTTGAAAACACAAGAACGAGCGAGCCATTGGTTGGCAACGTTAGCTAACTCGTATCACGTATTTCTCTAGAATTCTAGTTAGCTCTTTTCAAACGTAATCCTCTGAATGTTATGTAAACTACGTGCGTATCACATTAATGAATGGAATTTTTCAATCTCATGAGTAAATAAGTTAGTTTCTTATGCAGGTCTGCTAAATGCGCTGCGACATTCCAACGTTTCTTTGATTAATTAAACATGATTCTAAAAGAATTATTTGTCATGTGAACGTAATGAAAAAATTTCATCGTAAACAAACAAAATTACGAAATATTATATTATATAATTATATAAATATGAAATTGTACGACGATATATATCCTATGATAAAATTCTAGGATATATATATATATATTTTTCTTTTTTATATAAAAACAATACTTTTTACACAATTACTTTTTATACAAATTAATTAATTATAATTGCGAATAATCATTTTTTAAACTTAAGACATATTCTACGAAATTTATATAAAATTATTCCTTTTTTCTAAGACATTTTATATAAAAATCATTATTTTTTGATACTTTTTTTCTCGACGAACGAACAAGATTTACTTCATTTATATAAATATTTATATAAATACAAATCACTGAATGATATTGTAATAATTTATACAAAGAGATATATTACGCGAATATAATAATAAAATAAAATAAGAGAACTCTCGTTAGATTATTTTTTAAATCGTTGATTGAAATAAAATATATTTTCACGATAAATAAAATATAATATTAAAAGCCTTTAAAGATTATTATTCGAATATTATAAATCGTATATATATTTTAAAATCCTAATTTGCATTTTATATTCCATTTCGAGACATTAATCTCTAATAATCTGAACTGGATTATTTTGTCTTTTTCTAAGTACTTAGATATTCCCCTTAAACAACAAATGAATGTTCTTACTCGTCTTTAGCTCTATATAAAACTTTTCCTTTCTCGTTCGTACATTTATACAGAAAGTGTACTGAAACAGTAAAAGCGGCGAAGGTGAAGTGATATGTACTCAGTTATCCAAGTCTAAATCTACGTAATAAAAGTTTTTTACGAGCCCGTTTTCTTTCATACAGAACAGTTAACACATCGCGAACAAGACATTTTCTTACATTATTTGTATATTTGAGGATGATTTAGATGAACAGTTAAACGTATGAAATATTGATTATTTTTTTGGAAAAAAAAAAAAAAAAAAAAAAAAAAAAAAAAAAAAAAAAACAAAAACAAAAAACGTCGGCTATTAGACGATCCAAATATCGGATTGATACGAAAAAATATTAGAGCGTACGCAAATGTGTTCAATTCAAGGGGTAAAAAAAAAAGAAAGGAAAAAAAAAAAGGAAAAGAAAGATAAAAAAGAAGAAGGAAAAAAAAAGAATAGTTGCTTTTTATCCACGATTAAGCCACGACATCGTCGCTTACATCGAATACGACCTATTCGGCCTATACGCGGATAGGACCTTTTTTGTAAACACTGCGGCGAGCCGTTTACGCCGAAAGGGTTTTAAAAGTAGCCCGGAAATGGCAGGAACGGGATGGTAAAACGGAAAGGGTCGATTCGGAACTCGGTATTTACTAGCATTTTCACGTATAGAAGAGAGGTCCACGAGTACGAATGTTTACGTAGGTATTCGCGCGTAGTTTGCGCATAACGTCGACTTTATGTTGGTGCACGATCGTACGCAAGCGTTTGTTTGTCCTACGTCAGTGTATGTACGTGCGTGCCCCTAATGTGTAAACGTGTTTACGTAACGCGTACATATGTGGGTAGTATAGACGATAGATATATACATGCACAAGTGAGCCGCGCACGAAAGCCATCGTCCGATTGCAATGAGCACGATACAATGAAAACGACGAAATAGCGTCGACCACTCGACAGTCCGTACAAGTTTTATTGCAATTTTCAACGGCGTTCACGTTCGATCGATGATTTCCCTTCTATTCGTTCTATTTTGTCTTCGCGTTACGAACTTATCGTCCTTGGACTCGAGTTTTCGATTTGCAGTAAGTAAATTCGAGAAATCGAAACTGTGAAAGGTCGACTCTTCGCAAGTTCTCTCGCTTGAACTTCCGTAATGAAGAGAATCGATCTTTCGAGTACGACAATCGTCCAACTCGAAGATTTTCGAGTGTGTATGCATATAAGAGAGAGAGAGAGAGAGAGAGAGAGAAAGAGTGAGAATATATATATATATATATATATATATATATGTATATATATTGGAGTGAATAGTAGTAGCAGTAGGTTTCTTCGTTCGTAGCCCATGGCAACATTCCTTGTCGGCTTCTCGATTGCTCGAATGAATTCGACTCGAGTTGCAATCGATGAAGCCGTTGCTTGAGACTCGTGATTCGAAGAACTTCCAAAGCCAATAGTATTGGATCGTTCGGAGAACGTTCGATTCACTTCAATCGATCCAATGCGATAGCTCTTGTTCGATTATTAAAATAAAGTTCCCACGAGAATCGTCCAGAGAATGAAGTCGACTTAATTCTCGACTCGGCGAATTGGCTCATTCGCTCTTAAGGCTCTTCGAATGGTAACTATAATGCGCAATGTGTCCTGCTGGAAAAAAAAAAATTTCCTCGAATTTTAATAATAATAATAATAATAATAATAATAATAATAATAATAATAATAATAATAATAAAAAAAAAAAAGAAAAATCACATTCAAGTTATTCTCATGTCTGCTCCAAAATCGTTACACTTCTTTTTTTTTTTTTTCTCTGTTTCTCCTTCTTCTGCTCCTCTCTTTTTTCTTCTTCTCTTTCAATTTAAAAACGTATAAATTTTACGTTTGTATCTGGCGTATCTTGTTATTTTTTTCTTTGCTTTTTTTTTCCTCTCCTCTCTTTTTTTTTTTTTTTTTTTTTTTTTTTTTTCTTCTTTTTTTTTTTTCCTTTTTTTTTTTCACGAAACGAATCGCCAGAGAATTATCCATTAATATACGGTAAAAGATCGTAATCTATCATCTTGTCTCGTTTGTCATTGTCTCTCACTTTCTTTTTCCATTGCTATTGTGGAAAAGTAAAATTGTTCAGATAGACGTAAGAGGAACGAGCGTATCTACGTGATATTTCTGTCATTACACTGAATGGTTCTGGAATTCGCGGGAGTCGTTAACGAACTTCCACTCTATACTCGGTCTCTTCGTTCAGGTAGAATCGTTTATAAAATGAAATGTAAAAGAGAAAAGCGAGAGATAGGAGATAGCGATGGAGATAGATAGATAGATAGATAGTTAGAGAGACAGAGAGAGAGAGAGAGAGAGAGAAAGACATCGCTCGAGTTAACGTAGGAGTTATCGTTCGAGTCTGACTAGGGAGTCGCTTTACCACTTTGCTTCAAGTCCGACCGATTATCGTTTTATTATATCGATGCGACATTTGTATTAAGACATTGCTTATCTCGAATATAAATGAAATATCTTATTAACGTACGATATTATCTATTAATTTCGTCGATAATTATTATTAATAATATATCTAATTAATTTCATGACTAATATTTATAATAGAACAAGTTATTGAAATGTTAATATATTATGCAACTATAATTAAATATATAATATAATATTAATTAATAACTTATAAATACATATATAAATTAATAAAAAACAAATTATATATATATATATATATTATTGTTGTACGTTTTTTTGAATAAATTTATTTTTTTGCAAATATCGTAAGATTCTCGTTTTATTTCTTTCGTGAAACGTGAACGAATCAAATCAAATTCGTAACAGAGAACATGAAAGATGGCATAAATGAAAACATAAAAGTATTTATCAAGTACGTGGGTGGTTCACATTATAAAGGGACAATTAATTTGGAAAAATTGAAAGGTTTAATTTATTTTCATCGTATAGTTATTATAAAGAGTTCTTGAGCTGAGCTAATTATCTTTTGTGATTATTAACGTTACGAAAAATTGGGTGATTCTGAAAATTTGGTTAAAAAAGATAATTTCTTTTGTATTATGTTCTCCACTTTTTGAAATTATTCGAATTACGGATGGAAATATCGCTCGTATCGTTGAAAACGAAAAGATAATTAGATGGCCTATTTTAGGTTTGATGTCCAGTGTATAGTACATACCTACATATGTTCTTGACTAATAGCGGTTACTGACCATATAACTTCATAAAGCTGCTTCGTACTTGTTTCATTTCCATTATCTCGACTGGAGTTTAATAACTAGTATAATTATTTCTATGCATGTACCATCGAAATAGATTACATGTAAAGCAGGGGTTCAAGTTTCTGATCAAAATATCGATTACCATTGGAAAGATTTTCGGAATTTCATTAAGAATTGAAAACTCTATCGTATGATTAAACGTTTTTACATATTATATTTAAAAGAAATATATATGTATATATATATATATATACATTTTTTTTTTTTTTCTTCAAGATATCAAGCAATCCTAAGAAAAATTTTTTTAGAGAAAAAAAAAAAAAGAAACTATATAATATTAAACAAATATGTAAACGATCGATCAAGTAATCGTTTAATCTCATGCACGGATAAAGATAGAAGGATTCAATTATTGTAATGTATATCTTTGCAGATTGTAAAGTTTCAGTGGCACGAGCGAACGTGGCTTAGCTGAGTGAGTCGAATCCGTCGTGATACAAGACAGGATGGAGTGACGTTATGCAAACCGGTTCAGAGATAGCGGTCGTGCAAACAAAAGAGCTGGGGCACGAACGAAACCGCCAACTTGGAGCGTTGAAATTTCCCACTTGTTTCTGCTGGATGGTCCAGTATGCGAGTCTAGTACGGAGAAGGTAGCCAACCCCATGATTACATTCCCTGAAGCGTCGAGCCGATGTTCCACCGACGACCCCAAAATAATAATATCACTCTACTTGCCTACGGCTGAATTAAATTGGTCATGCGAATATGACGGAGAACCACTGTCTCCTTTCTCTCTCTCTCTCTCTCTTTCTTGCGAAGGTGGAACACTCGAATCTATCCTACGATCGTTTGTATCGTATCGGTGAGTATAGTTTTTATTACTTACACAATAGTCGATTTTCGTTGTTCGATTCGTTGTTCTTCCGATAACTTAAAGTGAACCTTATCCAGTTCTTCCCGTATCCTTTGAACTTGTACCTTAAAAAGTTCACGTTTTTCTCTGATCGTGAGTAAGACCATATTTCGACCACGTTTCGAACGCAGACTTTTCTTAACTAGCAGACGCGAAAATCGAGATCAGTGTGCCTTGGAAGAAAACGAAATACTGAAGGGATATATAAGCTAGGAAGGTAAACGGCGGACTGTAGATCTTTCTTTAGATTTAGAAACCTTCTAACAGGTCACGTTTTCTCTCTCTCTCTCTCTCTCTCTCTCTCTCTATCGTTAGAATTTCTTCGTAAAATTACATTTCGCACGTAGAGTGCAACACGCTCAGTAGAGTAGAGGTAAGTATAACGAAGTCACTTTCTAACGTAAGACTCGGAAGTACTCTCTTCCACGAAAGGGTAAACGCACATAGCTGCCAAACGGAAAGGAAGTCGACGTCGAACACGACTCAAGGAGAATCGCGAAGAGAAGCGCAAAGAAAAGCGTACGGACAAGATCGTCCTTAAGATCGTCGTTGACATTTCCATAACTTTCAACTGGAGAAACTCCGAAGGTTTCTACCTTCGTATTTTGCGGTTACTTTTTAGACTTTCGAGCCGTAAGTATAGCTTGATGATGAAAGCAAAGTCTTGAATATTTGCCGCTGAGGCTTCTCGAATTAAAAACTAGATAAACATTAAAGAATAGAATAACATAATAACGTAGAAGAAGATAGGAAAAAGGAAAATATTATTTTCTATTTATTTCGAGATTTATATTAACAATATTATTCGTATAATAAATTTGATAAAATTAATGAGAAGTAAATCATCTTTGACATTTCTTTTATATGTGTATTCTTTAATTAATTACAACCAATTAACCTTGTCAATTCGAACTTTTTTTTCTCCTCGACACGATCGTGTGATCGATCGGAGGGATTTAAAAATTCACTTACTACTTATGAAGTTCTACGATGACTCCAAAACACTCGTTCGTGATTTAGATCGAAATTAAAAGTGGTTGATTTATAAGTGGTTGAAAACGACGTAAATCAATATCAATGTTGATTGGTATTTTTTTTCGATGATGCACCCCAACTCTAATACGCGATAATTATTTATTTTAACGTATATAGTCCGTGAACTTAATTCGTACAAAATCTATTGCCATGTATAAATACAGTTTGTTCGATTGTTAAAAATACTTTTTTTACGAACACAGACTCTAACGATTGAATCGCATGCAGTTGATGAAAGTACGAGTACACTTGTTATTTAAAATCGGCGAAATGCGAACGAACAAACGCTTTTACTATTTTTGGCTTTTTAATTCGAGCGATACAACCACTTGATTCCCTCTATAGTTTCGCGTACTATTGTAATGAGGTTCTGTAAAAGTAATATAATAATAATAATAAAAAATAAACAAAATTAATAAAAAATATTATTATCGTTTTTATAATAAAAAAATCGTTGAGATTTTTCAGGGATATATTTAATACGAAACTTTACTTAATTTAAATCTTCATTGATTGTTTACACGTGTCGATATTGCGATTCAAGATGATCAAGAACTAGTTTATTGTAAATTGTGGATATTATTTGTACTTCGTGCATATTATTTCTACTTTGTCCAGAGAATTTCAATATTCACTTTCCAATATCAATTAAAATTCGTTTTTGTTGATATTATAGGCAGTCACCGAGTTTTCAGTTCAAAATTATTAAGAAATATTAAATACAGAATTATTTTATATTTAACGTCTCTGCCGTTCTATGTAATATTTAATTGATTTTATTGTTGTTTAAATAGTCCATGTCATTGTTTAAATTTAAAGTATATTAAATTACAGATCTTTTATCTCTAACATGTTTTGGAATTATAAAGTTATTCTATTGTTTAATTACTTTGTTTATAAATAAATGCAAAATAATCGAGATTATAAGTTATTCAATTAGAATTAGAATTTTACTGAAATTAGAATTTTTATTGAAATATACACTTATTCTATATCTAATGTGTTTTTCATGCTTCGGAATATTTATATAAATATTAGTAAATTATATTAAATTTGAATGATAATTAATTTAAATAAATGTCAAATAATCGAAATCATAGATTTATTCTATTTTAGCAGACGAGTATTGAAATATTACATCAAAGTATTTTCTATTTGACACGTTTTTTCGAACTTTGAAATATTTACAAATATGTACTACTGTTTAACTATTAATTAATTACATTCCATTTATTTAAAGGAATGTATTAACTATTAATAGTATTATTTATTTAAAAAAGAATTTGAGATATATGTTTTTTGAAATATTAAATGAGAAATTATTTTGTTCACTTTTATTACTTAATTGATGCAGTTTCATCCGTACTAGGTTGGGAATGAGATAAGTAGACATCAAAGATAAAATCATTGCAGGTTGAGATTATCTTCAATGATTCACTGACTTTAATACACTATAATTATTTATTAACAACGAAACGGTCAATGCGGAAGTTAATACGTGGATTAATATTGTTTAAATGTAAGTACATTTTTGTGGAATTGTTAAAAATAATTTTTTTTTTTCGTACTAACATTGACTCTAACTAATTGCATTGCAGGCAGTCGATATGCTTATTTTTTATATTGCAAAAACCCAGAAGAACAAATACTGTTACTAATTCGTAATTTTTTAATTTTTATTTCATAACATTTTGAGACAAAAGAATAAAGATCGAATTGTCAGTTCTATTGCTATAATAAGAACTTGCTATAATTATTGTGTGAAATGTTTAATGCAAAACTTTACTTATTGTAAATTTTCATTGACGATTGCACGATTATTCAATATAACGAAAAATTCGAATATAAGAAAATATTAATAAGTTTATAATTCCACTTTACGATTGTGTGCGAGCTATTGTTTAAATATTAATTTATTACATAATACCATGTACTTTATCAATTTTTTAAAAATAATCGTAACATTTTCGAAAGTATGAATTATTTAGCGTAACCGTATGAAAAGTCGAAATTTCTACTGTTACTCGTTAGTTATGTAAAAAAGAGATTTAAATGTATTTAAATGTATTACAATTTTTATACTTATATTTTTAAATATGTTAAAATGAATATTTTTATATTAAATAATTAATGAAAGATTATGTACAAGTTATTTGCGTGATAATTTTTTCTTCATATCAATGCGCTATTTTCTTTTCATATTAATCTCATAACAAAATTATATTAATAATGAAGTTTATAATTTATGCATTTTTTTTCTTCTACTTTTTATTTTTATCAATTATTATATATTATTATTATTATTATAGTAGGAATAAAAGTGATACAATTGTTTATTGCCAGCAATGAATTCAGACATAATTCTTGATCGTTTTTGATAATCGCGATTACTTTTTAATGATTTTTTTTCGAATTTTTGAACAACTTTTATTTTCGTGTATAAATTATTCTCGAACAAAAGAAAAACGACGAGAATCAAATGACTTTTATAAAAAAAAAGGAACAAAAAAAAGAAAAGAATAAAAAAGAAAAAAAAATAAATCTTCAAGAATTCATGAAACCTTTGTCTTTCAAATAAGACGTTATTCATCAAAATCTTTCTAGAATTACATTTGAATTAATCGCTGGTATAAATCGTTATAAAAGCAAGGACGATGAACATGCCTTAACAAATATTTCGTGTTCGTTTTAATGAGAAACTTTTGAATTCCTTTATGATAAAATAACTCTCATCCTGAAAATATAGAAACTTTCATTGAGTCTAAGTTTATTCATTGAGTGTATAGTTTCATTGAGTCTATAGTTCCATTGAGTGTATAGTCTTCTTTTTTTTCTTTTTCGAAAAAAAACCCTAATAATATATATATATATATATATATATATATATATATATATATATATATATATATATTTTCTTTCTTTTTTATTCCTTCTAATTCCTACGATATAAATATATAAAAAAAAATTGCAATTCGAAAGACCAATTGGAAAAGAAATAACAACGATGACGTTGACTCAATAGTTCTCATCGATATCATCCATGGAAGCGTAAGGGGGCCACGAGAGTGAGTATATCTGATGTTAGTGCCATATTCGTTCTCTGTTGCCTTTAGCCGCGAGGATTTGGCACTTTGACGAGTTCTCATCGAGCGAACACAGTTTCTACTCAGTTCTCTTCTAGTAGTATCTGCCCTTTTCTCGATGGATATATATCCACACATTCGAGTTTGTCTACATTCCCTTTCTCCTATATTCTCTGTCTTTCTCTCTCTCTCTCTCTCTCTCTCTCTCTCTTTCTCTCTCTCACGACGAGTGCATTGAAAACGAGGAAATTCCAGAAGCTACGGGAAAGGTACTGCTCTCTATGTCTAGCTCGTAGAGGTTGCATCGGCAACGCCAGCGAGAGGATCGAAATCGCATTGCATTGTCCACGACTCGAGGCCGTCTCTTCTTTTATCGTTTCTCCGCAGTCCTCATTCCCTCTTTCTCTCTCTCTCTCTCTGTCTCTCTCTCTCTCTCTCTCTTATTCCCTATCTGCCAGAACCGAAAACGGCGGCACTCTAACAGGCACTCTGCCCTCGAAACGACCCGGTTTACCACGCGAACGCGCGTTCGCTCGCACTCGCTCATACTAGTTCATACTTTGCTCGTATTCGCTCGTACTCACTCGTATTCGCTCGTACTCGCTTCGCTAGTCGACGGACTAATTGCGATCCTTTTGCCAGACGGACAAGGGAAAACCTACTCCTGTCATGACCGAGGACCGGACCACCGCGCTCCAACCTCCGGGGAACTAATTTCGAATTGTAGAAGCGGACGGCACGTTCGCCGGTTCCCCTATCCTCCTTCCCCTTCCACTATTCCATCTCCAGGTCCCTTTTCAGTAGCTAACCTCGTCGCTTCCTATGTCTCTTCGTCTTTCTCCATCTCTTTTTATCTGACATCGTACTGTGGTTTACCGAGATGACGGGAACGACATCCTGCACGTCGATGTTCCAAAGTTGATCCACTCGAACGTTAGATAGCTTCGTACGTGTCTTTTTCTCTATGCTTCTTTGCTTTTAAATTTCTCTCTCTCTCTCTCTCTCTCTCTCTCTCTCTCTATCTCTAACTATCTATATATCTATCTATCTCTTTCTTTTATTTACGTTTATCACATGTACTTGCAGTAACATGGTATAATTTCATTTCGTGTTGAAATTTCGCGAACATAGTTTTGGTAGTTAGACCAGTTTTATGCGAATGAGCTTTTACTTCAGTTTCAAACAAACGTTTGAAATATTTTTCTTTTTGAAATTCTCGATGGTAATATCGTAGATACCGAGAATATTAACGATTTGTCGACGAAGTAGAATGAAACCTATATCCTTAGAATCTTTATCGTTCGTGTAAATTGAGTTTTCTTCATTTGGACATTCACCTTATATTTCTGTGAACGATTAAAACGTGGAATTTCCTTGATCAAAGAAAACTCATATATCACACTGACAGACAAACGCTTTAATTTCGTCAATCCTTTTTATCCAGAATATCTTTATTAATCCATGAAAAATCTCATATTTTCATTGTCAACGTTCCCAATTATGATGGATCATAATTTGATCATTTCATAATTTCAGTTACGATGAATTTCTTTGTGTATCACATTTTTTTACGTATAATATGATTTTCATTGTTACATCATTTCTCGTTTCTCCATCGGATTTTTCGTTAAATTCCAGGAAATATCCAACAACGATCTCGAGTAAATTCAATTTATCGAAGTTAACGTTTATGTCCTCGGTCGTAACGAGACTTCGAAAACAACCCTGCAAGATGCATTATTCCAAATTGTTTCTTTGATAACCAGACATCATTTTCTTATATCGTACGACTTAAAATACTTTACTTTATCTTGGCCGAAATAATCTTACGACGTGTCGTATTATAAATATTTCTATAGATTTTAAATAGAAAATCGTATTTTACGAAATTCGAAACAAAACGAATTATTAAATACCTGATAGAAATAATGTGAAACAAAATTTTATTTAATTCAATTAATTTCTTTCTTAAATTATTTCTTTTCCTTTTTAATTTTAATTTTTCTAAATTTTATTTTATCCAATCGTATTAGAACACATATGAATAATATTAATCGGTTAATTTCCTATACTTTCTTTCTTTTTTTTCCTTTTGTTTTTTCTTTTTTTTTTTTTTTTCTTTCTTATTTCATCACAATCCTCTCATTTTTTATTTATCAATGAAATCAGATCATATTTGAAATAAGCAAAAATCAATGAACAATAATGTCCAAGGATTATTTTCGAACTTATTATGTGAGTGTACGTTGACGTTGAAAATTTTACGATTACAGTTTAAGCGAGAGTCTTGAGATTTCTTTGCGTTGGAAATGAATGAAAGGAAGGAAAGAATCGATAAGACTTTACGTTAATACAGTTCTCTTTTGGTACGTCCCGCGAGACGAGCTGAAGGATAGCGGTACGGTCTCTTGTTATACTTAACCTCGCCCTCCTCGAATAAGTAAAAAGAAAGCGACCGCACCTTCGAGGTACCTACCGTCTCGTCGACCGAGATTACACGGATAATTGGGGTCTCCATCAAGCCATTCTTTTCTGGGGTACCCGTCGTCCGGCACCTCTCTTCCTTCCAAAATCCTTCTGTCTCTTTCTCTCTCACTCTTTCTCTTTCTCTCTCTCTCTCTCTCTCTCTCTCTCTCTCTCTCTCTCTCTCTTTTCCCTTAGCGGTGCTAACTACGTAGAATTCTACGTAGATAGATACGTGAACTCGAGTACCGGCGAGTTTTCACTCTGAGAAAGTCTGGGAGCTAATTCGCATGTGTAGCGTCGTACTACCGGAGACGGAAAATGGAAGTGTTCCGTGAGTAGTATGCTTTTGGTAGTGGCAAAGGATATCGTTCCAACAAAACTTTAGCTAGTAGATAAGCATCGAGAGAGTTTCCTTTTCTCTCCCTTTAACTCGTATTACGAATTAACACGACAACTGTAAAATGGACTTTGTTTTAGAAGATTATAAAGGTTCTAACCAATCAACGACTAATCATCTTTTATTTTTATATATTTTCTTTTTCATTCTTTCAAGATCATTCATCTATTGTAATATTTCTTCTGTTTATTTCAATTGATAGAATAAGAGAAATTCATTTTTAATTTATTCAATTTTTGTTCAAGTTAATATCATATCGTTTGATTAAATCTATATGATCCAATTTATATTAACTCTCTGTTGAGATATTATATAAAGGATTAAATATGGGTGTGTATATATATATATATGTATGTATGTATGTATGTATGTATGTATATTATCTAAAATAAAATATAATTATATATAGTTTGATATAAAAAAAATATTAAAATACAAAGAGTTATCATTTGTCATTGATCTCACGCGACGTTTGCCCTACTACTACTTGATCGCGATTGCCATGCTAAATAAAACCTAAAGAAACAGAACATAGAGAAAACAGAAACATAATGGTCACATTACGTAATGGTCACATTACGTAATGGTCACATTAATGGTCGCGTTACGATCTATAATTTGTTAGGTACAATCGCAAAAAGTTTCTAATGCATTTTTGACATAGCAAATAGTATAAATAAAGATTATCTTGAAAATTACTTCAGATAAGCATTAATAATTTCTTTTAAATATATACATTTCATATTAAAATCTAAACATACGTATGTATTTATGTCTTATCTAATCAGTTGGTTAAATTTGTTAAAACTTTTAGAGATCAATCTAAATATTTTTCAAATAGAATTTACATGGCGATTTAAAATCAAAAGAAAAAAGAAGAAGAAAAAAAGGATATTTATATTCGATTTTTTGAATATATACCTATATACTTATCTTTGTCTAAAGGTCTATCCTCCTATTCAGTAAAGGGCTCGTTTAGTAAACTTTACTGCTTTCTGACAGTTTCAACATCAATAGAATGTGCTTCGCGAGTAAGATAAGGGTTGGATTCATCGGAGATATCAAAGACTTATTCCCACACCGTGAGAACTCCATGATTCATCAAGGATTATGAAAGTTGATGGAGCAAAGTAAAGAAGGTCGGTTCAATACCAGTTTGAAATTTCTCCTGTAGCAAGTAAAAGTCTTGAAAATAACAGGAAGATTCGCAGTTTCTATTCGTCAATCTTGGATTAGCTTCATCGAAAATGATTCAATAGATAGAGAGCGTCGTAGTAGACGTTTAGAAGCGCTTCTTATAATATAACGAAGTCTATGTTCGATCGATAGTATTAATGTATGAGAGTATTACGTACCGGTAGCCATATAACCGTTCGCCTTTACGACTACTCGTAAATACGAAAAGTAAAGTTGAACTTGTCGGCGAACTTTGCTCGGAAAAATTCTTCGTTGGTTCGCTGGAAAAAGAAAAAGAGAGAGACAGAGAGAGAGAGAGAGAGAGAGAGAGAGAGAGAGAGAAGGAGAAGGATGAGATAGTGCAAAAGGTCTTTACGTTGCTAATATCGGCCGATTGTGCGACTTTTTTTATCTGGACCACTGGGAGAAACGTCTCTCTGGGTTGCGTGCGAGTTCTGACGAACTATTGTGATTCTTCTTTTCCTTCATCGAAGAGTTTGGAAATAGGGAAGGATAGAGTGAGAGAGAGAGAGAGTGAGTGAAGAAGGAAAAAGAGAGGAAGAGAGAGAGAGAGAGAGAGAGTGAGAGACAACAATAGGATGGTCGATGTTCGAAGATGAAATTTCATTTGAAATTTAATTTCTTCTTCGCACCCAAGTTCAAAGAATTACGACCGATAGCCGACGGTCCCTTCGAGGATCTCGAGTATCGATGACCGATAAGACATAGATCGAAAAAGAAATCGATGAAGCAACGTGAGATAGGATCGTATGGATGGGTGAGAAACCTATGGAGTAGTAGTAGGTTCTAACCCGAACGAAAATAGTACGAAAAAGACGTGGGCTTTCTCCGTTGAAAGAGCGAAAAATGAGGAATCCTTGGGCCGGAGGTGGAGTTATTGAATATCAAAGTTTCAAAATTCCGCAGTGCCAGCAAAGTTCACTCGAAAACATAAGTTATAAGTAAGTTCGGCTGGCTTGGGCGCAGCTAGTTCGGCCGGATGGTTGGCGGTGTCTTTGCTACTGCCACTGCTAGAAGGTTTGTTGGTAAGGAAAAAGAAAAAGAAAGGAAAAGAAGGAGAGGGAGAGAGAGAAAGAGAGAGAGAAAGAGAGAGAGAAAGGAGAACAGGGCTAGGTCATCGGACTTGGGGGTGAAAAAGTAGAAGGGCGGAAATGGAAGGACACGACGCGACGCGGTCCGGCGACAAAGTAGAAAGAGAAGGAATGATCCGTCGTGGGGAAAAGATCGTTCGTCTCTCCGCGAGACGGAAGTTAGGCCGAGACTACTACGACTCGAGGACGAAGTTTGGGTAGAGTCCAACTCGCTAAAAGGAAGAAAATTTCGGAAAATAAGGAGGAGTCGGCTCGCGCGCGCGAGCCATTCAAGAAATTTAGCGCGCGTCGGTATAGCTTGACTCGTCTACGAAGCCGGAGCTCTTTTAAACGAACTAGCGGTCGTCCGAATCCCCTTGAAAATGTCCAGGAAGAAAGAGAGTTACAGAGGAAAGAGACGGAAGACTTATAGGAGATAGGAACGACGTTCTTAAAACGCTTTCTTTCGTACGTTTATGGTTCTACAAAATGAGAAATAAATTTTCTCAAAAGAAAAACTTCATCTTTAGTATTTGTTACAGCCGTTGAAATAGGTATTTCGTAATTAATTCGATGAATGAATATGGAAATGTGAAAAAAGAAAGTTAATTCACGGAGCTAGCGAGTGAATGAGTTAGTTGATGAAAGTAATGAAAGAAAAAAAAAAAAAAAAAAAAAAGAAAAAAAGAAATAAAGGAAAAAGAAGTCAAGTATTTTTATTGAAAATTTCCATCGTAGATAGATAGAGAAAGAGAGGAGAATAAAAAAAAAACAAACAAAATGAACGAGAGAAAGAGAGAAACGGGGACCGATAGCGCTCGCGATTTGCGTTATTTACTTTTCATCGTGTATGTTCGCCTACATTCATTCATTCGGTACCGATACCGATCCAACCCTGGCGTTATTTCGGAAGAGGATAGCCGGACGGAACGAGAACGGCATGTCCAACGCCGGCAACAGCCAGCTACGCCCCAATGCTTTTCGGAGCTGCCCATAAATTGAATACTAATTGACACGCGCGAGCGTTTCGCCGTTGTATTTCGCGCGTTTAACTTTCATCGCGCGGCCACTGTGTTTAAATGCCGACACATATGTACAAGGATATAAATTTCGGGATAAATACGTACGACAGGCGGTTAATGCGAGTCGAGGCCCCCACCCTAATCCACCCTCCTACATCGCACCACCATCACCTCTATCTCCTCTTCCTCCACCTCCATCACTTCCTCCTCCTCCTCCTCCTCATCCTCATCCTCCTCTTTACCCCACCATGCTCTCCCCGCGGCCACGTTACCTTTGCCATCTGAATCAATACCTACTTGTTTACTGGACCGTTGCCAGCGGGATTTCACCAAACCGGTGATCGTCCCATCCTAATTAATTCCACCTTTTGTTACGGCTGTTTCGCAACTTCGATGGTTATTGACGATGGTAGAAAACGTATAGCTTAACCTACCTGAATTCTCTTTCAAGCACGAACGTCGGACTAATTATCAAAGTCCTATATCCCTCTCTTTCTCTCTCTCTCTCTCTTTCGCTGTCTCCCTTTAACGATCCTCTCTCTCTCTCTCTCTCTCTCTCTCTCGCTGTCTCCCTTTAACGATCCTCTCTCTCTCAATCTCTGTCTCTCTCTCTCTCTCGTCTTCTCGTTTTCATTTTCTCTCTTTCTCTCGATTTGATTTCTTTGATCGAATACAAACTCGATATTACCAAAGTCCTATTGCTCAATGTTTCCGTCGTAAAATGTCCCTACGAAATAACTTTTCTTTCTCGATCGATCTCATAAAATTACGTTGTTGGCAAACTTGCTGACTTCGATAGTGACGTTGCTTTTGAAATCGAAAAGAAAACGTCTACGCAAAAATGTTTTCCCGACATTTTTACTTTCCATTCCATTTTCCCATTATGGTCCCTTACAATCACAGTAGATAATATCTATATTATTTAATTGTATTACGGTGAAAAGTTACATTCTATGAATTTCTTTTATATAAATATGTATGATTTTACAGCGTATAAATTCGTTCCCTTTGCGATTCGATTTTAATGTAAGAATCTTCGTTTAACGTTAAGATGACTTTGATATTAAAACTTTCATGCGACGTCTACAACGGTCAGTGTTAATAAACAGGGAAATGAGAACTCGGCTTGTTTCAGGGAAAGACTCATGCCGGATGAGTTTGAGGAAACATCGACGTGGAAAATTGGATATAAATTGAAGTTGGATGTTAGGAAGTCCTAACTATTTATTTCGAAGACGTAGTTAACTCAAGTTTTTATATGTTGCATCTTGTGCCTCGCGGGATATTCTTTTTGATGAATTTAAACATTTTTGAACTGGTAATAACTTGAATCAAAAAATTCGGCTATCTCTTTATATATCATTTAAAAAAGGAAATTAAAATTTTATAAGATCTAAATACATATCTTTCTTCTTATTTATTATTTTTCGAAAATAAGTAATTGAAATGAACGATTGCATAGGCTTTCGAAAATTTAGTATTTCCAAATGAATATAAAAAAATATTTACGTTTTAAATTTATATTTATATATATATATATATTTTTTTTTTTTTTTTCAAGATATAACGTATTTTTATTTGAAATAAAAATTATGTTATATTGTTTTTATTTTTCTTTTCTTTTTGTTTATAAAAAAAAAATTCTTGATATCGATAATAGATATAAGAAATTCTTTCGGCCTTTAATCTTTATCACGGTTCCAATGTATAACATTGTGTCGGCATATTTTCCATCAGTAGAAAAACAAATAAATCATCAAATATCGATGGAAACACTTCGACGGAATTCAAAGTATCGTGGAATTTAACGACTAACCGCAAATATCGGTTTCTGTCATCGGACGCCGGAATTACTCTATCGAACCGTAAAAAACAGGTTGACGGGGCGTATCTACCGGTAACGAATTTGTCATGTCGCTTCCGCTTTACGAAACGAATCACTCGGCATTTCTTTTCTGTCCTGTACGTCTATTTACCCTTTGCAACAGCGATAACGTATTGTGGTTACTGTGTTGGTTAATTAAATGGCCTCGCCGCATGTACGAAATTGAGCTCTTTTATTCGCCCATCATCGATGAGATGATAATAATTAAAAAAAAAAAAAAAAAGAAAAAAAAAAAAAAAAAAACAAAAGAAAAAAATATATAAATATATTCCTATATAAAATTTGTTATAAAAAAAAAAAAATAATAACAAAATATCAAATAACATTGCGAATTTTTATTAATTTTGTCATAAAATTATTATTTTCAATAACGTATACATCAATCCTCGAACGTAAGAAAATTTGAAGAAAATTTCTGATAAAAAATAATAACAATTAATGAAAGAGATCCAGGCTCGGTGATAAGGACGTGAGAGCATTTGTTTTAGACGCTTCCATTAGCGCTGATCAAGAGAAAAGAAAGAAAGTAAGAACACAATGTTTTAGAGTTCTATATCTTACTTTGCCCAGGGCAATACCTAAAGGAGACATTGACCAATAAAGACCTTAGAACTCGTGATTAAATTTGTTTTTCTCACTCTCTATCTTTTCTTTCCTTTCCTTTCCTTTCCTTTTCTTTTCTTTTCTTTTCTTTTCTTTTCTTTTTTTCTTTTTTATATAACCCTGTATAAGAAATCGTTCCTACATTGACAAAATACAAATCTTTACAGCTGATAGTATTCGAATTTATACGACTTTCTTTTCTTCGAGAATTTTATAGGTCAGTCTTATTACTCGTAAAACTAATAAATCGTTGGAATTAGATGAAGAAAGCTTGAACGGCCTTCCTTGGCCGTTTCAGTCACGCGACTTAATTGCGTCGCGGAAGAGGGCCACTTTATCGTCGCAACTCGTATTTTCCGTCCTCGAAGTCAGCGATTTCCATTACATTTACCAGGAGCAAGAACTTGAAACGTACTGCCGTTACTTACGTTAGGTTACTCACTGGCGAGTATGAGAGATCTCGAATAATCTCGAATAATCAAGAGAGAGAGAGAGAGAGAGAGAGAGAGAGAGGGAGAGAGAGAGAGAGTATTAACCCATTAAGGGCGATTTCTCGTGTGAACTTCGTACCAATTTACGTTTCAAAAAACGATCGATCGGAATTCTATCCTTTTGTTCCTGTCTAACATACACGGTCGAACGAATCGGTTAGAAATCGATAAAGTAAGTCTCGAAAGACGAACGATCTCGTAGACGCGAAAAGAGAAACGATATGGACGAAGGAAACGATAGATCGATACAGTCTTTCATTGAGATCCTCCCATTGCTCTCTCCTCGAGCGTACGGGCCAGCTAAAGTTTTTGACTCGAAACG
Organism: Vespa velutina; assembly: GCF_912470025.1. Classification (NCBI taxonomy): domain Eukaryota; kingdom Metazoa; phylum Arthropoda; class Insecta; order Hymenoptera; family Vespidae; genus Vespa; species Vespa velutina. Next base: position 2,409,163 of record NC_062203.1, on the reverse strand, counting down.
GATGAACGCGCCAATGCTATCGATACGTCGACGCGCACGAATCTCCTGTGCATGCAAAGGTCCTACGAATCACTGACACAAATGCTATCGTACATGCACTTACTCGCACACACGCACACATACAAACGTACACAAGGACGCATAGATACACGTATACACACAAACAGATGCATATATATATATCAACGAGAGCATCGAACGCGCCTCTCTGTCTACGAAGCCTGAACGTTGGAACCTTCGTGAATTACGAGTTTTACATTGACGTGGATATCGGCTATTTCCGGTCGACCGACAACGTCCAAATCGCGATACGTGATTCTCTCTTCTCTGATTGTATGTGTGTGCACGTCTTTCTCTCTCTCTCTCTCTCTCTCTCTCTCTCTCTCTCTTTCTCTCTTTCTCTGCAGCTCTCTGAAACTAGCCAATAGACAGTTTGGATGCTCGTCTAGAATACCATCTACAAAATCCTATTAGTTTCCTAAGTGAGTCTGAATTGCAAATAAATATAATTGCGGTATTTATAGTACTTGAATATGATTTGAGAGATATTTCATTGTTATCGCGCTGATATTATCTAATAAAATATTTCCAATATCGTAGACGACGAGAAGATAGAATTACGAATGAAAGATACATTTTTAAATCCTTGTGAATTCATTTTTTGAAACACTTTTTTATATTGAAAGTTTTTTTTTTTCTCTCTTTTTTTTTTTTTTCTTTTTTTGAATGGTCGCATTCGAGTTCAGAATGATCTTTTCGCTAGATCCGTATATTATATTTAATATTTATCATATAAAAGTATTAAAATTCGATTGAGATAATTATATCATGTATTAATATTTTAATTATCTTATTAATTATGCTTATTTATTTATTTATCAACTTAATACGTTGGTAGATCGTATAAATATAAGAAGAAGAAAATAAAGAAAAAGAAAAAAAAATCTACGTAAAAATGTTAAGCCATCATCGAAATAAAATTCGTACGATAAATTTTAATATTATTTTATATTTCAGAATTCGATATATATATATATGTGTGTGTGCGTGTGTGTGTGTGTGTATGTAAATTGATATTTTACGCATAAGCATAATTTTTGATCTCTTAGATTTTCCTAGTAAAAGTAATACAAATTTCATTATGCAATGTATTATGCGCTTCATCGATAGATGTACGGGATAGGTTTCTCGATGAAAACGGTGTTACTACAGTCATTATCGACGATCGTAAAATAGTGACCTCGATGGGCCCACCAACATCGTCGTTGTCGTTGGCTTCTAGTGTAACCAAGCAGTTCCGAATATTATATAATAGCTACGTCTAATGGGCAAATATAAATAAGGGATAATAGATATTCATGATGCTGACGGTCGACGGTGGTCGACGGTTTTATCACGCGCTAGATGAAGTGTATATATCAAAAATTTACGCGAGCGCTTGATGCAATCTATATCGTGCACTGCTGAATATTCATGTAACACAATATGGAGATGGATGTGCTCTCGTAAAATAGGTAAAATAGATAATATTCCGCTTGATATCGTATCAACTGGCCGATTCAAATTGTCTTTCTAATGAAAATACGCTTCGAACGATTACCACCCCAGTATTTTCCGTGAGTCACGGTCATGCCTACAATTTTCATCATGGTCGTTCACTTTAATATATAGTATAAAAAAGAAAGAGAAGGAAAGAGAGAAAGACAGAGAGAAAGAGAGGGTGAGAGAGAGAGAGAGAGAGAGAGAGAGTGAGAGAGAAATAATTACGATGTCGCAGGACTACGAAAACATTTTCGCTTGGGAAAAAGAAGCCACGTTAAGGCAATTAATTTTCGGTTCTTTTGACCTCGGAGAAGTGGGAAAGGGGAAAAGAGAGAGAGAGAGAGAGAGAGAGAGGGAGAGAGAGAGAGAGAAGTAAAGAAAGAAGAGGTCGATGAAAACGAAGAAAATGAAGGGAATGAAGGGGACACTCGTAGAAGAAACTGGACTTTTGGGCTTATATTGGTTAAATCACCCTTCCACTTAACTTTCCTCTTTACTTTTTTTCTTTCCTTTTTTCCCCATTTTATTTCTTCCTTCTTCCTTTCTTTTTCTTTGTTTTTTGTTTTTTGTTTTTGTTTCTCTTTTTTTTTTCTTTTCTTTCTTTTTTCGTTCTTCGTAACCCTCGAAACAAAGTCTCGAAAGACGCGAAGTAAGAAGTTGGATGAATCGTTTCTTTTCCGTCTTTTTTTTTGCCCCCCCCCCCCCCCCCATCCACTAAAATGTCAACCTGTTCACGCTTCTTCCTCGATCCTTTCCCATTATTTATGAAAGTACCATACCAGAGATTCTCACTTCCCATTTTCTTGATCTATTATTGAAATTGGAAAAAGTTCAAGGTTTTTATTCTAATGTATTATCATCGATAATTTGATCGATATAGATAATATTTAATAATAATTGAAGTATGTCATTGATAGATTTGAATAGTTCAAAGTAACGTTAAAATTTTTATTAAATATATATCGTTCTAGTGTAATGGATAAATTTATTTGATAATTCAAGAATTCGAATTGACCGTGAGTTATACTCTCCTCATTTCAAGTTGAATTTTCTATATCGAGAACTTGAAGAATCGTTAAAACTTCTCAAGATCGACGTTCCGAAGTCAATGATGAAACTTCCCCAAGAAATTTTTCTGTACTTTAATCTGCGAAGTTTACGTCATAAGACATAGGTATATGCATTAAGTAAAAAGTTATGGATTGACCGGGAAAGAGAAGGAAAGAAAAATGATGGCCTCCTTTCGAAGTACGTTAGACACGAAAATGCTTTTTAAAGAATGTGATCCATTTTTTTTCCCGAGCTTACTCTCTCTCTCTCTCTCTCTCTCTCTCTCTCTCTCTCTCTCTCTCTCTCTCTCTCTTTCTTTTCCCTTCCCCTCTTTGCCTCTCTCTCTCTCTCTCTCCCTTTCTCTTTCCTTCTGGCTGGATAAGCTAAGTAATTATGAGAAGTTCATTGGATGGATTAGACCGGCGCGGGATTTTCGATTCATTCAATTCCTTCATGGAATTCAATAGTACAAAAAGGCGTTCGTTTTACGTAGTTATTTACGCGTAGCTTTGCATTTCGTTAAGTGCTTCGATTGAAAAATTCAAACAGAAAGGATTCGGTCGTTCGATATATCGATCGGTGTTATCCTGCCTATTTATTCGACTATATATTTTTCTCTATATACTTATTTCAGCAGCTCCGACAATTTTTTGTATTACTGGTTCTTCGCCAACTGGAAAGTCATTACTGTCTAGGAATGTGCACCGACATAGTTTCGTTAAACACGATAGGTCATTTATGTATGTATGTAACAGCTTAAAAACTCGTCGTATAATCGTGCGCAAAACCAACACAAAAAGCTCGCGCTTACTTATATATTACATACATACATACATACATACATATATGTCGGAAAAATAGGATTTTTCTCTGTGAATTCGTCGAAATGTAACGAGGTCAAAACTTATTATTATGTAACATCCTTAAATCTCGACATCCATTTTTCTTAAATTTAAAATGCATTATTTATATATATATATATATATATATATATCCGATGTTTTTTGATAATACTAAAGAAATGAGACAATCGGTGGATTGTTGAGAAAATGTCTTTCACAAATATAATTATACTATATTAATATAATATTATCAATGTTAAATTTAAAATGTCGATTAAATTGAACAAATTTTTTTATCATTAATAAAATATTATCCGACAAATAATCTTAGCAATTCGATTTTATGATAAATATAATAATAGATCATCTTTCATTGTGTTTTTAAGGATCAACAGGTCCGCAATTAAAATTTCAATATTTTCATTTCGTTAATTATTAGACAATTTATTTATTTTTATTTTTGCAAATCGGCCGTTTGTATAATTTAAACACGGTTATGCATTTAAAGTATTAACTTTATCTTTTGTGATATTATGATTATGCTATGTGAATTCGATGAAATGATTAAAATTTTGATTGAACTTATTACATTTGTCCAATTTAATTTACTTACTTAAATGAGAAGAAATGAAACAGAAAATCATTAATAAATAGAAGCGAATTTTTCTTTGAATCGATAACGAACTATATACTTATATTATATACATTTATATATATATATATATATATATATATATATATATATATATATGTATGTATTTCATTTGCTTCGCTTTCTTTCCTCTCTTTAGCTCATTACAAGCTCCGATAGTATGAACTATGCAGTTCAATGAAACGTACAGGAAACGGAAATGAGTGTGAAGGATGGAAGAAAGAAGAAAGCGAGATAGACTACGTAGTCGTAGTCTCAACGATGGGTATCCCGCTTTTAAGTCTCGAGGTGCTGATGTCGCGCTGCACTCAGATTTATTGGCTTCCTGAATCATGCCGACGTGACTGTCGAAGGCAGCCTAATTGATTTTCTTCCTGCCAGCGTTCTTAAAGTTGAGAATTTTACGGCTCGTCGAAGCTCCAGGACGTTTTCGTTCGGAGCTTCATGTTCGACACGCCTTTCGCGAATACGTCGTAACCGGTTCTTTTTTTTTTTTCTTCCCCCCCCCCCCCTAAAGTCTCAAGCTGTCTCTTTTCTTCTGTAACGTGACTAAAAAGATTCATCCGAAGGCGGGCGTCTATCATCTACGACAAGCTCGATTTACGAGCTTGACTTGGCTTTCTCACCAAGAACTGACAAGATTTCTTCGTTTAAAATTAATGACTTGTCTTTTGAAAACTCCAAGAGATTTCGATTATGCGATTGGTCTTACAAAATGAGACAGTAAGTATTGAGTTAATTCATAAATTAGTTTCGTTATAAGTAATGAGATTATTACGATAATTTATATATATATATATATATATATATATATATATATATATATATATATATATATATATAAATCGAAGTAATACCTATGAAAAATAATATAATTAAGAACTCTAATTATGGAAGTATTATATTAATAACAAGTGTCATTTTATTGTAATATTAATTCCTTATTTATAAGAACTTATTACTCATGAATCATCATTATCGCTGGGAGTTATAAGAAATTATAAAACAAAGGAAATTCTCTGAATGAATAAATATCATATTTATTGGATAAGTATGCATATAAAAGGGCCTTATTATTTCATTAAAATCTATACTTACAACGATCATCATGAATTAATTAAGTATATACATGCGTGTTTCGAAGACTACACTGGATGAAGTGCTAGTACCGAAAATCCAGGTGATTAACGTTCACGCGTGCGCATATCGGCTAACATACACCATGAAACGTTATAATAGTGATCGTGGTAGGTTGAGATGGTAACTATACGTGGCAACTGTACGGACATTCTATATATACATACCTATATACATACATGAGCTTTTGACGCGCACCGGTGTAAGCACGAGCACCGATGGGTAATCGATTTTCATTATTGGACGTCGCTCGCGTAACACAGAATTTCAACGGAACCCAGTCCCGACCTCGTGCGAGGGAACAGAATGAGAGAACGAGAGAGAGAGAGAGAGAAAGAGAGAGAGAAAGATAGATAGATAAATAGATAGAGAGTAGAAGAGAGAGAGAGAGAGAGAGAGAGAGAGATAGAAAGGACACAGAAAGCTCATCGTTGCAATGCGGATCGTTCTTGTTCGCTTCGATGATACATCGAACGACGATATGGTAAATAATTATACGCCATCTACTTTTCTCTCTCTCTCTCTCTCTCTCTCTCTCTCTCTCGCTCTCGCTCTTTCCATCTTCACTCTTCTTCCTAAGTGCATACATATCATAGCGAATACATTAGCTCGTTTAAAAAAAAAAAAAAAAAAAAAAAAAAAAAAAAAAAAAAAAGAAGGAAAAAAAAGAAAAAAAAGAGAAAATAAAGTACTCCTCTCGTTCGGTTTATTTCCACTGGAAAAAAAAATTTTCCATAAAAAAAAAAGAAAAAAAAAAAAAAAAGAAAAATGAAAAAAAGAAAAAAAGAATTTCGAGTACGTATGCAGAAACGTTCGAAAAAATGAAATAAAATGAAACAAAACAAAAAGGAAAAATACAAGGAGAGAGGAGTGAAGAAAAAAAAAAAGATAAATAAATAAATAAAAAAATAAAAAAGAAAAAAATAAATAAATCGATGTAACGAAACAAAAATAAACGAGCTATCTTTGCAAAAAAAAAAATGCAAAATTCTTGTGTTTTCCATTTTTTTTCCCCTTCTTTTTTTTTCTTTTCTTTTTTTTTCTCTTTTTCTTTTTTTTTTTTTTTTTTTCTCTCAAATCAAAACCAATCGTACGTTTTCTTTTCCCAATTATAACCGATTTTCATTTCCCCTTATCTAACGAGTGTCTCTTTTTTTTCTTTTTTTTTTCTTTTTTTTTTTTTTTTTTTTTTTTTTTTTTTGACTCGATCAGAGAGCTCCATCGAAATGATTTTCCTTGCGATCGCGATAAAAAGATTGTCTAACAATGAAAAGCTGTGGCAAATTTGAAACTTACCGATTGTACCTGATATTGGCTAGAAGCCGCGAATGTATAGATACGTATCTTCTGATACTGATATTAATCTTTTGCGGTCGCATTCTCATATATCCGAGAGAAGAGATCTCTCCTATCTAAATGTAAAATACCGCAAATAGTTAATAGACCGTAACAATCGAGATTGCGATTGATCGCTCGGAAAATTGCTCGCATTTCTCTCATTCCTTTGTCCTTAATGGGCTTGCAATCTCTGGTAACGATAAAAAGAAATAAAAAGAAAAAAGAAGGAGAGAAAAAAATGAAAAAGAAAAAAAAAGGAACAAAAAAAAAAGAAGAAGAAGAAGAAGAAGAAGAAGGAGTAAAGGAAAAAGAAAAAGAGAGAGAAAAAACGAAAGAAGGGGGAAGCCTCGTTTTATTATCTATAGGAAAAACAGATTGATTTATGATGGCCGCGAAATGATATCTCACATTGAATAGCAACTAACAACGATATCGAAGCGAGTTTAACGAGAAATGATCCTGTTTTAGTGATGCATTCTTTAACGAACCACCGATCCTTTGTTAGAACGAATTAAAAAGTAAAAGGACGAGATAGAGATAGAGATAAAGATAGAGAGAGAGAGAGAGAGATAAAGAGAGAGAGAGAGAGAGATTATTAAAAAAATGTCTCTTTCTATCATTGAAGAATATAACTCCAATCAAATCGTGGAATATCGCAAAATTGAACTGAGTTTTTGCTTCCAGTTGGCGCGTCTTCCGTTATTTTCTGACGTTTCTCGAGTGAAAAGAGATTCGATTAAGCAACGATAGATGCGCGAATCGTTTTCGAAGGTTTTCTCCCTTAAAGCCGATATATCAACCTTTGTTATTCTCAACGAGAATAGAAGGCAATCTTGTATATAACTTTCATGGTTGTTCCGAACGTAGCGATATGGACTTTTCAACTATACTTATATATGTATATGTATACGTAAACGAAAAGCGTCTTAAACTTACTTCGTGAATGTTACTTTGCTTTTCTCGATTGCCGTCCGATCCTTCGGCTCGAACTGGAAAGGATTCGAATGTCGTTGACAATCGAAGAGATTTTACATAAATCGACATACTAGTTCAATATTTTTCTTTGATAAGGTAAATGGGAAATACGATAATATTCATTGTTATGTTAAATTTTTAATTAAACTTCATTTAATTCTTTTTAAATATATTTTATAAAATCAATCATCTTAGATTATTTTCATTTTTCATTTTCTTTTTCATTTTTTTTTTCATTTTCATTTTCATTTTCTTTCGAATAAACGTTTAGTTATAAGAGTGATCTATTTAGGTATTAACGAAGGAAATCTTAAAAAAAATATTTTTCTAATAAATTTTACAAAATTCATTACCAACGAACATTTATGTTATTCAATGAAAAATATTTAATGTCAATCCAAAATTGTGATATAGATTTTCTTTTTTTTTTTTTTTTTTATCGTGTAATCCCTATACCATATTTAAATTAATTATTTAAAATAACTAGAGCAGTACCTTTTATATCTCGATTCTCTCGATATTCTCTCGATGTTACTAGTTTACGTTACATACGTTTCCGTTAAATTTGTAACGCATTCTCTACAATGCGTACTATTTCTATGTCTGTTTTTCTCTCTCTCTCTCTCTCTCATTCTCTCTCAAACAAGGACAAATATCATGGCTTGAGAGAAAGCGAGGATGGAAACCGGAGTACGGATATCCGGAGTCCGTGAGGAGGACCGGATACGGCTCACTCGTCTTTTATGATCCGTCGACGGAAAAAAGGAACAAAAAACCAACAACAACAACAACGATAGCATCAGCAGCAGCAGCAGCAGCAGCAACAACAACAACAATAACAAACAACAACATATACATACCGTATACATGCTGTTTGCGAATCGACGTCGCGTTTTCAGTCGTCGGAAGTACCGCAAAACACGAAGAGAATGCATGTTCTACGTATACATTGCTCGTTCTGTACCAAATTGCACGTTACTTCAACGAAAAAGCTCGTGCATCAACACCCGTCTGGATGATTACTCTCGATCGTTTGTATTCTCTTTTGTTTGGAGCATATTTTTTTATTGGTGACTATTATTTCTTTCTTTGTCCGTTTCATCGATGAATTTTTATTAAACGCACCCAGCTCATTCTACTTTTTCATGTGCATACGAATATTAGACGTAAGTTGGAAAAGAAAAACTGTCGGTGCAAATTAATTTATCTCTTCTTTTTTCTTTTTTTTTTACTTTTTTTTTACTTTTTTTTTTCTTTTTTTTCTTTTCTTTTTTTTTTCTTTTTTTTTTACAACCGTGTACGTTGGATCAAAGAAGATCAATTTGACGTGATTTCTACGATATCACTATATATCCATCTATTAATTAATATCTATCTGTCTAATTATTTATTTTGTTTGTATTTGTTCTTTTCTCTCTTTGATTCTTTTACATACGATTAATGAAAGAACCTATTAAAATTTCGATATAATCACGTACAAAGGATACCTATCCTTGTCATTTTCTGAAGTTATTCGATCAAAAGGAGATGCATATATATATATATATATATATATATATATATATTTATCTACATATGTATGCTATAAAGTTTCGTTCATTGTACGTTCGTCCATTGTGACGATATATTATGATCCTTGATATTTAAGGAAACCTCGTTCCTAAAGACATTCTCATTTCTATGTCTCTCATCTTCCGAGGTCTTTGGAAAGATTCATTTCCTTTATTGATTGTGCATACGTAACATCAAAACGATTTACTTCAACATTATTTCACATGAGTATACATGAACCGTACTTCTTAATGATACCAGTCAATAGCATTTTCTTTTGTTTATTTATTTTTTTTTTTTATTTTTTTCAAGTAACCACAAGAAATATTTTAACGTATGATGAATCTAAAAAGATCGATGGGTTACTCTTCAAATAGATTCTTCTTTTCATTTTAAGGTGATTCTCAACTGGACAACTTTTACACTGTTCTCTTACTTAAATTGACTTACATAATGCAACAATGGATTCGTGAAGATTCAGAGTAAGATGGTGTATATCCACGAATGAATGCGAGAGACAGAGAGTAAGAGAAAGATAGATAGAGACAGACAGACAGACAGAGAGAGAGAGAGAGAGAGTACCGTCAATGTAAAGCTCTTGTTAGTTCCAACTCGGCTGCGTTCAATTGTCTTTAATCCACCCCAACCGTCTCTGCCATTTGTCTTTCTCTACTCCACATCGTTGCTCTCTATGTTCGTAAGACGAGCTAACAGATAGACTGCGAAACTCCTTTCGGAAATAAGCACAACGCCTTTGGTAACACCGGGAACATCGAAATTCTTTAGTTATCCATCATCCTCCTACGGAGGCAAGAAATCGCTTTAAGATTCGTCGAGCTTGTCCAAAAAGCTTCGTGCTTACGGAAGAAGTGTGAATGGCGTTCCTTTTCTTTTTCTTCTTCTACTTCTTCTTCGTCATCATCGAATCGATCCAAAGGAATATAAAACAGGATTCATCCTTCTCTTTCTTCTTCTTCTTCTTCTTCTTCTTCTTCTTCTTCTTCTTCTTCTTCTCCTTCTTCTCCGAGAAATAGACAGACCGGAGAATGAAAGAGTGAGAAATAAATAGAACGAATTGAAGAAGGGGAAGGTCAGCATCGAGGAAAATTTTGCAGCATTCGTGCTATCATCCAGTGAAAAAGGCACGTCGATATTATGCAAGGGCATCTCGAAGAATCGGCCATTTGTACGTGAAGATGCGTCCGGGAATATTGTTCCCGAACGTACACATATGTATGTATTGGTAGGGCAGCGCATACGTCTCTCTGGATCCTCATTTCCCGTGGATGCGCGTTACATTATTCCGAGATGCTTTTCATTGTTACTGGCAGAGTGCCGAGGGTAGGTAATGGCCGAAGATCGGCTGCCCGGGGACTCGCATAGTTTGTGCTTTTATCTTTCCTTTTCTCTCTCTCTCTCTCTCTCTCTGCCTGTCTCTTTCTATCTCTCCTTTTTTCCCCCCTCCATCTTTATTTCTCTCTTTTTCTCCGCACTTTCGTTAAAGGCTATTATTAGCTTCTGCGTGGAAATTCTTCGTTCGTTAGGAAACATTTTCCTTCCATTTTTTTTTCCTTTTTTCTTTTTTTTTTTTTTTTGTATCTTTTTCTTTCTCTTTTCTTTCTTTCTCTCTTTTTTTTCCTTTCTTTTTTTTCTTCCTTCGTACCGATCAAAACTGATTTCTTACTTCGTGTCCTCGAAAAGTAAATTATTTTCTAGACGTTGATAGAACAACCATTATTATACTATATAACTAGACGTTGTTAGGATAATTAACTTGGCAGTTTCCACTGGGAGCTTTTCCCTGAACGGTCGCGCTAAGTTAAGTTCTTAATTGTCCGTTCAACGAAACGAGTAATTAAAGGTCGAACGTCGTAGTTACATACAAAATAGGAACCGTTCGATACTAATTGTTGAAATATGCGAAAAGAAAGAAAATCTTAGTGAGAAAAAGAAAGAGAGAGAGAGAGAGAGAGAGAGAGAGAGAGAGAGACAGATAGACGGACAGAGCTTTTTTCGGTTATATCTACAATCTCTGCTATGATTTATTTTTCTCATTTTTCACGAGAGAATGAGAAGAGCTTAAAATAATACGTTCCGGAAGCTCAGAGTCCTACGTAGTTGTTCTACTTGAGACGGCTCGAAAGATCGTTAAGCATTAACCCAGAACAATTATCTTCGTTGGAAGTTGTCGTACTTCGGTGGGTGCTTGGTTCTTAGGAACGAGAGAGAGAGAGAGAGAGAGAGAGAGAGAGAGGAAGAGAGAGAGATAGAATGGGGGGAAGAGGTCGTGAAGCTTTCTAATATACACCTAACGAGATGACGAATTAGAAGCTGTCCTTAGCTTCATTCTCATCTCTGGATAGAGATGAGACGAAAAGGCAAGACAAACAAACGTGCTCGACGTTAATCCGACCAATCGTCTCCCTTGAGAATGAAACAGTAGAAGGCGAAAATTCGAACTGGGACGGTGTAACTGTCATCTCGTATTTATTTAACCCAGATTCAACAGACACTGACAATGTATATTTATATAGATACTATCTACTTGTACGATCCATCCTCGTGTACGTCACGCGCTATGTTATCTCTTTCTCTCTCTCTCTCTCTCTCTCTCTCTCTCTCTCTCTGTCTCTCTTTCTCCCTTTTTCTTCCTTTCGAAAATTTTTGTAGGATACATCTTCAATGACACAACTTTTGGATTTTTCTCAAAAAAAAAAAAGAAAAAGAAAAAAAAAAGAGAAAAAAAAAGAAAAGCAGGAAAGCATTGTACGTCCAATGCTCGGACATTTTCTATTATATATACATATATATATATATATATATATATATATATATATATATATAACTGTTCTTTACGATTATGAGCATCTACACGAGGCTAAGCCTCTCTCTCTCTCTCTCTCTCTCTCTCTCTCTTTTGTCGATGATTTCGAAGCTCCGAATGAACGTTCGGAAGTGAAGAACAAAAAAAAAAAAGAAAAAGAAATAAAAGGAAAGAAAAGAGACGACAATGTCCATCATTCCTTCTCAGACGTTACGTCTATCTGTCCTAAACGAGCACTCTACGTCTACGAAATCTCTCTTTTCTTCGCGTCCACGTGAATCTATAGAGAGAGAAAGAGAGAGAGAGAGAGAGAGAGAGAGAGAGAGAGAGAAAGAGTTAGAAAAAGATAGAGGAGGGGGATTGGTGGTGGAAGTTTTCTCAGAAAAAAGTGCGCGCATAGACTTTCTGCATCGGAGCGAATCGGTACTCCGAAACCGAGGGAGAACTCGCACTTCTTTTTCGCAACGTGGTAGACGGAGTAAATCGCTGCTCGAAGGTTTTGCAGTAAGCGTACGTTGTGAAACTACTTTAAATTTGGCAGAAAGCGGAGTCTCGAAAAGGAACTTCCAAGACCGCGAAAACTTAGGAACAAAGCTTATTGCGAGTCTTCTTCTTCTTCTTCGTAGAGGGAGAGAGAGAAAGAGAGATAGAGAGAGAGAGATGAATCTCCTTTTGTGCCAACGCAGCCCTTCTTTCACACTAGAAACATAATTTGATATAATAAACATTCTTTTTCGTCGTGTCTCTTGTACAAATATGTATGTGCACCTCTCTCTCTCTCTCTCTCTCTCTCTCTCTCTGTATGTATGTATGTGTGCGTGTATAGTATGTGTTGTGTGTGTCTGTTCAACACTTTTTTTAGAACATCTCGCGAAAAAAAAGTATGTCCCTTTGATCGTACATGAGGCGAAAGCCTCTCTAGAAAATATTTTCAACTTTCTTTTCGCTCTCGGAAACGTCATATTTGTTGAAAAATAATGTATCGTACGGAGAACAAGTAGCCCGCTCTTCTGGCTTCGAGCTCTATAATGTCCCGTAGAATTTTCTATCGTACAGCGAAGTAAGCCTGTCCGTTTGCCTTCCATTTTCCCTCTCTCTCTTTCTCCCTCTTTCTTTCTCTTTCTCTTTCTCTCGATTTCGAGTAGAGAAACTTAGAAAATAGTGCGACGTTTCGGAAACAATCATCCGTTTCCGCTTTCGGACGACGCTGATAGGATCGAACTTCTTACTGGTTCTTTCGAGTATCGCGCAAAAATGGATACGGGCCAAGTGATGTCTTCGTCTTTCTCCGGAATTATATCTCGATCTTCGAGAGTCTTATTCTCTAACGATTGTTATTAATCTAGAATCCTGTCGAACTATTAGAAAAAGAGATAACGATATCTCAGAAAAAGTAAAGGACATTTATTCGAGTATTTCGGCGTTCGAGAGTTACATTCGTGAAGAATGAGAATTGGAGAGGGGTGGCGAGGGCGGGGGCGGGGGCGGGGGGAGGAGGGGTGCGGGAGGGGAGAGCTAGGAAGGTGGTAAGAATGGATAGGAAAAAAATTCCAAGTTAGTAGAAATAATCGAAGAATTACGATGAGTTCCATCCGTGTAACAGGTAACTTCCATTTACTAGTTTACTACGAGTCGAAGTCGTTTTATAATTTATTGACGTCGATAGTAGTCTGGTGTCTTTGTATTTATATGTGTGTGTGTGTATATATATGTATATATATATATATATGATAGTCAGTTTCGTGGTTCCTCTTCCTCCTTCTCTTATCCTCTTCATCCTTCTCTTCGTATACCATACGTGGTCTTTTCTAGCCGTCGTTACTACACGATGCGGTAGTAATATGGCACACACATAAATTGAGACCGTACTTGAACCCTTCGACTGCAAATGTTACGAGCATGAGGCAAGTAAGGTTACGGTTGGAAGAGGGTGAGAGGATCGACGAAACAACATAGCTAGTCTCGCGTACGCGCCTCGTAAGTTCCCTTACCCTTAAGTGGACCAAGTCGACCCATTATCTCGGTTTACGTTGGGTCTTTTATGGCACAATATAGAAACTCTCGCGAGACATAACCGAAACCACACTGGACTCGCTAATTGTCACTGCAGAACTCTATTCCCTTGGACTTGCTACTACTCACTGACGTACTTTCCTTATTCGTTCAACCTTACCTAATATTGGCTAACTGTGGTTACTGGAGTTTATAAAGAAAAAGGATCATATTAAACTAAAGTAATTCTTTTCACTTCA
>NC_062203.1:2325000-2390000 GCF_912470025.1 Vespa velutina | reverse complement strand
TAGTTCTGTTAGAAGGACATCTAAATTGTAATGCGTATATGGTAATTATCTCAGTATTCGGCAAGGCCACCATCTTCTAGGTTTTAATCTACGTACGAGACTAATAACCCATACTATTCTCGATTCTTTATCTTCATCTTTATCTTCGTCTTTATCTTACCTGCACAAATTCATTTCTTCATCCTTGTCTTTCTCACTCTCTCGTTCTCTCTCGTTCTCTCTCGTTCTCTCTCGTTTTCTCTCTCTTTCTCTCTCTCTCTCTCTTTCGCTCTATCTTTTCCTTATACGAAGTGGTAGAGAATTTGCTCTTTCACCCTACATACTCCCTCACATTTGTTTCTTCCACTTGCTCCGTATTCGTATCCCGGACTCGTAATGCCTGTGAATTTCGGCCGAGTCGTTGGTTTGGAAGGTAACCGATCGCAATAATTCTCGGAAAACACTTCGATAGATTTCCTTCGATTCTCACTACTCTCTGCTCGTTATTATTCCCACACTTCGTGGTCAATATGTTCACATTACGGCCAACTTTGGCAACGTTCTATTACGAACGGAACGAAACGAAACTCCCATTGAATAATAGTAATTGTAAAATCGTATCGTATGTAGATATCTACCTATATATATATATATATATACATACACATATAGAGTGTTAACCATTTAAATCAATCAATTCTCTCGAATATTTTCAAAACTATTGATAATAGAATAAAAAAATGTTCCCGATAAAAATCGTACACGTTACCATGAGAGATTTTATGTGATACTATTTTAAATGAAACTTGCTATTTTTTTTTTTTGTTTTTCTTTTTTCTTTTTTTTTTCTTTTTTTTTTTCTTTCTCTTTTTTCTTTATTTTTGAAGGAATGAATGAATACCCTCTAAACGTTCGGCGGAATTGATTTAAATGGGATATCCTCTATAAGGAAAAATAAAGAACAATTGTTAGGATAAAATTATTTCAGAAAATAAGTATACATATATATATATATATATATTTTTTTTTTATAAATTGCTTAATGATAATTGTCTTTTCTTTCTAATTCTGACGTCATAAATATAGGCAGCTATATACTCTCATAATCATTTTCCCGAATGTCCTTCTTCTTCCTCGTGTTTCATTGAAAATAACTCGTAATTTTATTTGCTTTCGTAGAATATTATATAATTATCGTTTTTATATTCGTTAACGAACATTAAAGAAAATATCGATTGAAATCTTTTTATCTCGTCAAATATGAGATATTTGTGAGAATATCTTTACACAGATACAAACGTTCATAATCATATTTTTATTGACGTGTATATACATACATATATAAGCATATATGTATGTATGTATACAAATATATTTATTAAGAAAATTATCGTAATTCTTAATTTGTAATTTAATAAGATCGTGGCTCAAATCTATATTCATCTTTCAGAAAAATATTACGAGTACTAAGGAGTACATTAGAGAAAGAAAGAAAGAAAGAAAGGAAGAAAGAAAGAGAGAGAGAGAGAGAGAGAGAGAGAGAGAGAGAGAGAGAGAGAGTAAGATTGACCCGTTGGATAATTTTCGAGATTCTTGAGAGTGAACAGTTGGAAGGACATTAATAAGCGTTCTCCAATGAAAGGATAAATGAATCTTGCTGTGCCAGATATGTTAAAAGCTTCGAGGAAGATAAGAACAAGAAAGAAGAACTTGACTTTTCGATTTCAATAAAAGCGTTCCAAAGTTTTTTATTAACTCGTTACTCCCATTGTTCTTATCTGTTTAAATTCGAAGTTTTGGCTTCGGAAAAGGGAGGGGGGGGGAAAGAGAAGTAGAAAGGGTTTGTAAGAGATACAATTTTTTTCCTTTCTTTATTGTTTTTTTTTCTTTTTTTTTTTTTTATTAATTTTTTTTTTTTTTTCCATTTTTTCTTTAATTCTTTTCTTTCAATTTCATAATATAATCAGGGGCATAAGAATCGATGGAATAATTAATGTAAAAAATGAAATCAGAGATGATAAATTTATTTGGATCGATTAAAAACTTTTCAACGTATTATTATATATAAATTTTTTTTTCTTATAAATTTTAATTTTAGATAAATGTAAGAGGATTGAACTATATCTCGAGGACACAAATGATTATCAACCGCAGTGTTTTTCACCGCATTCTAACTTCTTCGAGTGTTCGCGTAAATTTTCACAAAATATGTTAACCAAGTGGAGAAAGGACGATCTTCTTGACATTAACTACGATTCCTCTCTTAGGAAATTAAAATGACGTCAAATCTCATGGAAAAGTCGTCTTGATTTTCTCAACAAAAATAATAGAGTACCTACACCTAAAGTCGATTTGAAGAGAGGAAAGTCATTCTCTTGTATATACGTTGAAAATTTGATGAGACAATTTATGGCACGAGAATACCTCTTATGACGTTCACAGAATGCATGCGAAACATGCACGTTAGTTTGCGCGTCGTAGGATGCAACACGATGCAACAACGTGCATCGTATCTTCGAGCTATAAACAATTCCCTTGTAAATAGTGTCCAATAGAATGATCTATATCATCGTAATTCCGAATACATACCGAATATTTCGAATACCAATCGTAGTATAGTATAAACTATCCAGTAGCATCCTATTATCTTTTTTTTTTCTTTTTTTTTTTGCTTATAATATCATAATGTCTTTTCTTTTCTCTTCCTTTTTTTCTTTTCTTTTTTTTTTTTTTTGTCGACAAACGCTCGAGGATTGTAAGAGAAACAGAAAGAGAAAGAACGTTCATCGAGATCGCTTTCTATTTTCGAGGAGTAAGCCAAAACTTCTTTAATCCTAAATGGATTTTAAGTTCGGCCGAGCTCTCCGGCAGCTACCAGTGAAGTGAAAGAAAAGGGTGCTCCGTAGGAAGTTAGAGAAAAAGAGAGAGAGAGAGAGAGAGAGAGAGAGAGAAAGAGAGAGAAAGAGACAGACAGAAAGCGCGCGCGAGAGCGAAAGAGAGAGCGAGAGAGAGAAAGAGAGAGAAATTCTGAGAGAAATGGCGAGATTCCTTGGGAACGATCGCACGATCGCTATATTCTCGAGCGCGTTTCCGGCAAAGACTGCGCTGAATTTCGGAGCGCCATTCAAAAGAGGGCGGAGAGAAAACAAATTGTACGGAAAGATGAAGCGGTCTTAATGGACTCTTAGAAGGAGAAGCAGAATTGCGAGCTGAAGTGAGGAGTCTGGTGGCAAGGGGTGGGGGAGGGGAGGAAGGAGGGCGAAGGTGAAAGAAAAGACGAGGTTAAGTAAAACGTTTGCGACGGCTTGGTATCGTCGGTGCTCGGTCCGTTGTGCAAAATATTATTCAACGAGCACTGAAGAAAAGCCACGGGAGAGTCGGGCAAGGATGAGGAGAAGAAAAACGCGGGTGACGAGGAAACTCGCAGGGTACTTGTCTTCTACCGGCTGTCGCGAGATGACGACGACGACGACGACGACGACGACGACGACGACAACGACGACGAAGACGACGACGACGACGACGAAGACGACTACTACGACGACGACGACGTTCAGGGAATTGTCTATCTTGGCCGCTAACTTCATTTAACTTTTGATCCTTTTATGGTGTGCTCCACGCTAACTTTCCATATCGAGCATCGAAGAAGGGTGAGCTCTTAACGTTTCTAATAGGAAAGAACATTGAACTTCTACTTCTATAGAAAGGGCGTGGTTACTTTTGTTTCTTTTCCTTTTCTTTTTCTCTTTTCTTTTTTCTTTTTTGTTTTTTGTTTTTTTCTCTCTTGTTTCTTTTTCGCTTCATTTTCGTTTTCTCGACGCGGTCACATGCTTCGTACTAAGCTGATGACTAAATAGTACTTCTCTTTGGAGATTGTAAGAAAAAAGTTTCCCTAATCGCGATAGACCATCGAAGAAAAAGCGAGCAGTGAGTAGAGTAGAACGGATTAAGTTGCCTGTTAAAACGAAAATACCTAGGAATAGGTAGACCATACACCACTTTTCGTTACTCCAAGCCTTCCTCCTCCTTTTATTTTTCTACGGAATTCATCTTTTTTCTTTTTCTTTTTTTTTTTTTTTGCGACAGGCTAGATCCGCCGCATATTCTCCTCTCGCAATTAACTCCATTGTGAGTAGTACCACGCAGAAAGAGAGAGAGAGAGAGAGAGAGAGAGGGAGAGAGAGAAAGAGAGAGAGAAAGAGAGATAGGTAGATAAATAGATAGAGAGAGAAAGAGAGAGAGCAACCACCTCTGGTTCTTCGTAGTGTCGTTAATTCTCTTGCAAAACAGCAGTCTCGCCATCCTTTTATCTTGTCGGCTAGTCTAAGCGTTACTTCTTCGTTGTGTGACGGGCATTAGTCGAGGAGGCTAAATGTCACTTTGTCTTATATAATTACTGTTAACTATCTCTCTAATATTAAATGTTATCTATCTTTTCTATAGTAAATGAAGATTTTTCTTGATTTACTCCTTTAACGTATTTATCTCGAATATATTTTTTCATCGAATTTTTCTTCGAATTAAAATTAATCTTACATATAATAATAATTATAATATAAATATATATATTATTGTAATTTAATTCGATAATAAAGAAAATTGAAAGGAATAAGATTTATCGTTACGATATCGGTTTTAGGATACGACGTTGATCGTTCTGCTACGATTATATTATTACGACTGACTTGACTAAGGAAATACAGAATGGAATATACCACAAGAGACAAACATATGACATAGAGGTCACATCGTCATTCAATAATCTAAAACATAGTAATACGTCATATATATATATATATATATATATATTTGTTTTCAATATCTTATAAACATAGTTGACTTTGTCAATTGATTTTTGATAAGATTACGTTCTTTTTCCTTCCTTGACAAAGTCTTAGACAATATAAATACAACTCAGTCGTTAGGCATAACTCGACGATACAGTTTCGTTTAACGTTTAAAGGATGTTAAGAAGAAGCTAAGAGTCTCTACGATATATTCAACGACATGTCTGTTAGCCTAATGCTAATCGTGTGTTTCACGGTCGTTTAACGTCCGACATTTAATAAGATAAGGCTTCGCATATGGTTTAGCGTGGAGCTATAAGATAGAACAGCGGCAGAACGGTAGAACGTTGCTGGTGTATGTTGTTTCGATGTTGGGTCGCTCAAGTTTTAGGACTTCCTAAGCAGTTCGAACGAAGGAGTTGCCAAGAACGTTATTGGATACATCGACTTTCGAAAGGTTTAATGTTCCTCGTTATTGATTAAACTATTATTGTATATATCTATCATATATATCACATACACATATATCGTCATATCATATATAATCTATATGTTCTATCGTACCATCTATTCATGTATAGATATATATATATATATATAGAATATATATACATATATGTGTGTGTGTATATTATATCTACCACATATGTATACGTATATATATATATATATATATATATATATATATATATATATCTTGTACTTTGCATGATCACGTAATATGTAGTATGAAACCAGTTTCTATTATGAGAAAGTTTTCTCTTAGTGTTCTTTCGATGTAACGAATCCTTGGTGTTCCTTTGTACTCATGTCACGATATAAACGGCCAACGTATTAAATGGAATAATATCACTGGAGAAATTCCAATTGCGGCGTGGCCACATCCTTCGGTTTAACGATTTAGTCAGATCTCTCTGTAGAAGGTAGCCTCTGAGAGAAAGATAGAAAAAGATGGAGAGAGCGTGGGGTTCAGTAAACCGCATAGTGGATGAACTTCGTTATACGTATTCACATAGTCGGTAGATGGCTTACGTAAACGCGATCTTTGTCCTTCCTAAGCTAAGAATCATTATTATAAAACGTCAAGTGAGAAATTCATCGAATAAAAGATTCAAGCTCATATATATATATATTTTTTTTTTCTTTTTGTTGTCTTTATTTCTCTTTTTCTTTTCGTTTTGAATGCTTTCAAATTCTATTCTTTCAAAATTATTTGATAAATTTTGCATGGCTTTGAGAGTGCACGATTAAGGATGCAATGGGAGTAATGTATTAATTAACCTTTTTTATATTAATAATTTTTAAATTAAGTACTTTTAAATTGATTTTTATTACTTTTAAAACTTAATAATATTAATACTAATTTATAGATATTATCGTTTTATAATTATTATAATAAGTATTATAATTTTGTAATAAACATATCTATGATTATGTATACATATAGAAGGAAAATTTCTACCTAATTAATATAATTCGTTTTCTTTTTTCTTCTTCTTTTTTTTTTTTTTATTGCCAAATACTACAATACCCAATATTAATTTACGGTAAGCATGTATACCGAATAGTAAACTAAATTTAATATCAAATATATGAAGTTATGCAATTTTATCATACGTATGCATTTCACGGACACTTTTTCTCTTTATTTCTCGTCATACATTATCGAAGAAGTTGCAGCGACGAGTCTCATTCTCGACAGAATTTTTTGTTGAATTACAACATCGAACGAGGTCGAAATCTATTCGTGCGACTCGTGGGAAAAGCGTAGGTTAGAAGGATATAAAAGAAAGAACGTAGGAAAGAAATGGAGATAGAGATACCGAGATAGAGATAGAGAGATAGAAAGACAGAGAGAGAGAGAGAGAGAGAGAGAGAGAGAGAGAGAGAGAGAAAGAAAGAGAAAATGAGAAAGCGAGAGAAACGACAGAAGAGAGAATGACAGAAAGATGGAAGGGGGGTGAAAACACAAAGAAAAGAGAGAAAAAAAAAAGAGTAGTGGTGGATGCAGTCGAAGCCAAGGATTGATCGGAACGAGAAGAGTACGCAAAGCGAAGGGGAGAAGTCTGAGTTCTCTCACGGAAATTACAGATGCGCCGTGTTTCACGCTCGAACGAGAGTGACTAGCGAAGGGGGTACTTGTTGGTGTGCGCTGCTGAAGGATTCAGAGAGTGAGACAGAGAAAGAGAGAGACAGAGAGAGAGAGAGAGAGAGAGAGAAACGTGGGACTCTTTCGCTCTCCCTGCAAACCGTCGTTAACAGGACGAGTGGTGCGATCATTCGAGCAGAAAGTTTGGCTCGCCCGTGCAGAAGTTGTTTTTCAATAATTTCCATTTAATCGTCGCGTCCGTGATGATAACGAGTTCGCGTAGGCGGTTTCGGCATGGTCGCACTAACACAGACTATTATTAATATATACGTAGAGGTTGGACTTTTAATTCTGATGGGAGCACACGGTTCGTTCGTTTCCTCGTGGAATGACAAGTTAAATTTATATCCGTATGCAATATTCTATTCTAATGTGATCAACTTGAGATTCATTTTTGTCTATTTAGTATAATTTGCGAAAGAATTTGTCTATTTAGTATAATTTAGTGAAAAAATGATAGTTTTTTTTTAAAAGAGAATTCATCGTCGTGAAACAATATTTTTATTGTAATAAAATCTTTATTTGCATTACATTCGTGAATTGAACAAGGTATATTGAAAAATGATTGTTAATATTAATATGTATTATAATTCATTATTATCGTAAATTCAATTAATTATCGTTAATCTGTAATCATGTATACGAAAAAAAAAAAAAAGTAATTTATTTCTGCTTTCTCACATTTTTTGCCTTTTTTTTTCCCCCCCCCCAATAATACGGAAGTTTTTTTTTCTTCTTAAGTCCTTAAAAAAAAAGTTCAAGGTTTCGTATATCATATTATAAGCGCATTATTTTGTGGGTCAAGTCTCGCAATCCTGGCGGTTATTTTTTTTAAACTTTGCACAATAAATTCATCGATGAGAGCACCGATAAGAGTCATGAAAGTATTTATAAAACAAACAAACAAACAAATGAACAAACAAACAAAAAATGAATAATTTAATCTAAGATCATTTTTATTTTTATTTTTTATTTTTTCATCGCAACATTATACTTTGTGAATGAATTTTAAAGCTCCTATATATGTATGTGTTGTTTAATTTCATTAATAATAATATGAAAAATTTATCAGACTTGAGGAACAGAGAGGAACTAAATTCGTCGATTTTTCCTTGTGGCGGATGAAAAATTAACCGAAAGATTGCAATTCCGTTGGTGTGCCGCATAGTAGATACTCGCCAGGAATGGCCGCACGTATCGATTATCGGACATTCGCATCCAGATGTGTGCCGAAACTTTTTTCGCCATGCTACCCTGTAAATTTAAAAGTTGTATTTTTTCTCTCCCTTTCTCTCATTCTCCTTGTTCGTCCCATCATTTGTTCTCTTTCTATCTCTCTCTCTCTCTCTCTCTCTCTCTCTCTCTCTTTCTCTCTTTGCGCTGAAGCATCTCGACAACTTGCAAGTTGTGCGACATCATTTCGCTCGCTAACTCAAAGCTGCCAGGCTATAGTAGTAGTAGTAGTAGTAATAGTAATAGTAGTAGTAGGAGTAATAGTAGTAGTAGTAATAGTAGTAGTAGTAGGAGTAGTAGTAGTAATAGTAGAGTAGTAGTAGTAGTAGTAGTAGTAGTAGTAGCAGTAGTAATAGTAGAGTAGTAGTAGTAGTAGTAGTAGTAGTAGTAGCAGTAGTAATAGTAATAGTAGTGGTAGTAAACCGGTGGATGCCGCATTATGCCCATCTCTCTCTCTATATCTCTCGTTCTCTGTATCTCTGTTTGTCTCTCTCTCTCTCTCTCTCTCTCTCTCTCTCTCTCTCTCTCTCCGTTTTGAAGCAAGTACCCGTATTCTCGTGTGCATCCTCCTTCGTATGACGACCTATATGACCGCATAGTAATAACGCATATCTCCTGGTATCGTTGTGTTGGTATAATCTCGAGTTTGAATTTCTATTTTATTTTTTTTTTTTTTTTCATTCTTTTCTCTTTCTCCTTTTTTTTTCTTTCTTCCCTTTTTTTTTTGTTTCTCTTCTTTTTTTTTTTTTTTCGAAAAAGAAAATTTATACGTAAATTGGAATAAGTCGAGTAAGGAAATAAAATGAAGATAGATAGATAAATGAGAGAAATTCAACATTTCGTGTATTAAGAGACGACTCGTGGTTGCGATCAACGAGAGATACGTATACATAACTCTCGGATTCTTCTCTTCCATATTTTTTTCGGGTAGATTTTTTTAAATATAAATTCATTTCGTTAACTGCTTAACCATTTTTTTCTCTCTCTCTCTCTCTCTCTCTCTCTCTCTCTCGAATAACGAGCGACCATGGAAATGCGATAGAACATGATCCGTAATCATTGGAGATCTTTAAAAATAAATAAAGAAGCAAGATCTTGATTTTTTTTTTCTTTTTTTTATTCGTCCTTCTCATACGAAATTTCTTTTTCTCGGTCGAGGAGTATGAAGAAAAACAATTTTTTTTCCCTAGAAGTTGCCTTATGCGAGAACACGATCCCTTTCGTTCCTGGAATCGTCCTTTAAAAATGTTTCTCGATTTATACGGAAAACGAAACGCGTTCCGTTCGCCTTGGTCGTTCTTGGGTACGAGTATTTAATCGTGCCTCTGGCTTTTATGCTCATTAAATTACACAGCCGTCGCTGGATACGGAGCCGTTAAAGCAGCGACATCGCTGGTACATCTATGTACGTACTGGTGGTTTCTCCTCTCTTATATACCAGGCGAACAAGACGATCGGGAAACCAGATCCCGCACCGGAGTTGTACCCTCGAGCCTACATCTCACTGCACAAAGTTTATGCAGAGACTACGAGGCTTTCACCAGCCAAGCGTTGTCTGTAGAACTGCATTTGCGACGTTAATAACTCGGTGCGCCCTGGTTATATCGTTAGAAACTCTGCTACGACAATGAGAGTTATAATACGAGTCATTGTAAAATCGTTCGTTCGACGTAAGGAATGTAAATCGTTTTCTTACCCAGCTTTTCTCTCCTATTGTTTTCATTTTTATTTGTTTGTTTTTCTACATAAAATTCTCCTCTTGGTCTCTATTTCTCTCTCTCTCTCTCTCTCTCTCTCTCTCTCTTTGTCTCTCTCTGTCTTTCTCTGTCTTGATGAAACCTTTCTAAAAGGGCTATCGTTTTCTTTTTTTATTTTCCTTCTCTCTCTCTCTCTCTCTCTCTCTCTCTCTCTCTCTCTCTTTCTCTTTCTGTCTGCCTGTCTCTCTTTCTCTCTCTCCTTCGTTTCTCTTTACCACCTGTACTTTTCTTTCCTAACGACTGCCATTAACGGAACGTATCGACGCATGCATAGCCCTCTTTAAGATTATCCTCGGATAAAAGCTCTCCCTTCGATATTTTTTTTTCATTTCGTTTTTTTTCTTTTTTCTTTTTTTTTGTTTTCTTTTTTCCTCTCTCTCTCCCTCTCTCTTTCTCATCGCGGAAGCCATGTTATTCGAAGGAGAGAAAAAAAGGAGGAAAGAAAAAATAAAAAGAAAAGAAAAAAAAGAAAAAAAAAAAAACAAGGAAAAAAAAAAAAAAAAAGAACGGAAACTATCGATATATTGTTTTTATCAAATCAAAAGTTCGACGGAGTATCGATCTTGAAGGCTCATAGTCTCGAAAGTTCGATCGTACGTGCAATCTCATCGTAGCTGGAAATCTCCCGGGTCGTGTATTCAAAGTTTTTGGCACGCTTGATATTGATATATCACATTACTTTTACGTTCGCGTCAGCACGTATTCACGAGAGCTACTTCGACTAGTCGTCTCCTTTAGATAACGGAATATTCGAATAGTTCCGAGTGCTATCAAAATGGTTAAGCATGCAATTCCATCTTCCGTTCGCATTCGAAAATATATGTGTATATTGATATATGTATATATATATATATATATATATATATATATGTGCGCGTGTGTATGTGAGTATGTGTGTACAATATATACAAATACATACATACATACATACATACGTATGGCAGTACATGTAGCAGTACGTATGTGACTTTAGAAAAACAAATGTATGTTCGGTATAAAAATAATATATAGGAGTAGTGTTTACTAAACGAAAGAAGAAAAAAAAAAAAAAAAAAAAGAAAAAGAAAGAATTTAAAAACTACACGAAAAACAAAATACTTTTTTCCCTGTGTTTTAGAAAAATTTTTTGTCATTTTCATCTCGGCAAAAGATTTTCCTCTTTACCCAACGAATAATTTCCATTCGATCGTGGAGAAAGTTCGGATCAATTAATATATTATATCGATCGATTTATACACACACACACACATATATATGTATGTATGTATGTATGTATACAGTGATCGGAAGTTGGTAAGAGAACATCAATGAATCACGAATGTCGGTATTTTTACTTTCGCCGCATCTTCTTAAGTTCTTGTTTATACGAAACCTTTGAAAGTCAAACTTTCTATACTCTCCCATGAGCTACCCAAAGCCAGTTGCGAACAAAGTTCTTGGATCGCGGATCATTTCTATAGCGTTTTGTTGCCGATCCCTTGTGAATTTATGAAAGTTCAGCTAGACGAGTCTCATCCTCTATCTTTCCTTTTCTCTTCATGATTTTAACGTGAACGATCCTTCTTTTCATCATGTCGATACGTACATGTGCAAACTAGTTGAAGATTGTATATCCTTTTTTTTATATGTACTTATACCTTCTTGTTCTCAACGTTTTTATTCACTTTATCCAAAGAAGGGAAAGTATTTTAAAGTTAAGCCTTCGAACATGGGAACAAGAAAAAAAAAAAAACGTTTGAAATTTTGTATAACTTTCTTTCTCATACTGATAACGTTCTTCTCTTTACTCTTGTATCTCTCTTTTTTCTTTTTTTTCTTTTTTTTTTTTTCTTTGATAGTTCAAAGATATTATCGAAGAAGTTACGTAAATCAATTCAATATCTCTCTCTCTCTCTCTCTCTCTCTCTCCCTCTCTCTCCTTCCCTCTTTCTTTCACTTCATAGAAAAAAGTACTTACAATCTAAGGGTTTATTTTGTGTTCACACGTATTACTAATACGAACTTGAGGATGAGTCGAGTGGAAGTAGAAAGCCGGAGAAAAAGCATACAAAATGATATCCGTGTTTCTGACTGCGTATCCTTTGTCCACGCGGCAATCTAGGCGAAAAGAAATGGTGGAACTCCCTTTCTAAGTGTTATACACACATTTGTCCTCGATGTACCTATATTTTTCTTTTCTTCTCCTCTCTCTCTCTCTCTCTCTCTCTCTCTCTCGCTCTCTCTTTAGTGGTAGATACTTTTCCGTTTTTCCTTCTCGACTTTTCTAAAGGATGATCCGCAACGGCAGATTTCCCGCGTCTCAGACATTTCAAATTCAATGTTATACGAACGGAAAAATTAAATGCATTAATACAGCACATAGATCCTTTTGTACGATCGAATGCACTCGAATTTCTTGTACATATTTTTCCCCTCATGATAAAGATTATAAATTCTTTAGATTTTTAATAAATCTTTTGTTCGAATTTTTCTCTTTAACTCTTTGTGCCTGGATAATTAATTTTTCCTCTCGAAATATTCGATTTCTTTTCTCAACATATATTCTCTTTGCATACGAACGAT
Source organism: Vespa velutina (assembly GCF_912470025.1). Lineage (NCBI taxonomy): Eukaryota > Metazoa > Arthropoda > Insecta > Hymenoptera > Vespidae > Vespa > Vespa velutina. Next base: position 2,377,533 of record NC_062203.1, on the reverse strand, counting down.
AAAAAGAGTAACGATTGAATCGATTCTAGTAATCAAAGGGGAAGGGGGATGGGGTGAGGGGAGTCGGGCGTTTGAGTTGTAACTAGGTCCTTTGTGAGCTTTCATTTTGGCAATGACCGTAAAGTGACGTTGAAAAATCATTAGTTCAAATTCATTCCATTCTTTTTCTGTTTTTTTTTCTTTTTTTTTTTTTTTTTTTTTGTTTGTTTGTTAGTTTTAGGGAAGTCAATGACTTTGCTCGATTACGTGCTGTCACCCATGAAGATTGGTAAAAGAGTCAAATGAAAAAGAGAAAGGGAGAGAGAAAGAAAAAGAGATAGGGAGAGAAAAAGAGAGAGATAGATAGATAGATAGAGAGAGAGAGAGAGAGAGAGAGAGAGAGAGAGATAATGTACGAGTGTGTGTATGCCTTTCAAACACGAATAGTCAAACTAGATTTACGTGAAACGTGTGAAACTCCTGGCACAGGCATCGTAATTATATTAAATGCAGTGAATTCGAAACGGGAACGAGAATTGCGAGAGCGTAGACGATGGACCGGCGTGGGATGTCGTAGCAACGGCTTTGAAGTTCTCCTCCTGCTTTACCGTCGGACCGTGATTGTTGTTTTCGTTGATGAACACTGAAAATAGCTTTACGTACTTTTCGTTATATCTACGTAACAGACGAAAACAGACGACTAGACGTCTGTCATTAGTTTTTGCTTTGTTTCTTCCCTTTTATTTCTTTATCTCTCTTATTTCTCCTTCGTCGCCTGATGATTTCCTTCGTGAAAATAAAACGAAAAGAAGAAGAAGAAGAAGAAGGAAAAGAAGAAGAAGAAGAGAAAGAGAAATATCAACTGTCTTGTCGTATCTATCATTTGAACGACTGCGAACATTTTCGCAAAGATTTTTACGATTTCACGAAAATAATTGGTGACATTATTTCAACGATGTTCACGAGTCACAACCATTAGTTGGACAATCAGATCAAATTGTAAATCTTTGAAAAAATTTTCTATATTTTTCGAATCGTAGTACGGAAATATGTAAACATTTTTGTAAAACTTCGCATAACATTTAATGATCCGCGCTATACGAAGCATATATGAAACTTCGAATGAAAATAGTTTATTTCGTTGCGATAAGGAATATGAAAAAAAAAATTTTTTTATAATATACTTCTTCCAAGTTTTCTATCGAAGATTTTTATAAGTTTTCATTATAAAATGTATTAAAAAAAAAAAAAAAAAAAAAAAATTCGTTTTATATTTTCTATCTCTTCCATAAGAAAAAATCGCTTTTTCTTTTAATATTCTCGCATATTTTATACAACGCAATAATTACTTTATCTATGTACCAAAAAATTCAAATTAATGCTTTGACTGTACTAAAACTAATTATTCAATTTCGATGTTTGAATATTTTTCTACCGTCTTATTGTTAATTTTTTCCGACTGAAATATTCTTAAATATTTCAATAATTCTTTTGTTGATCTTTATGTGAATCTTCAAATGAATTTACTTTTTCATTCGATGTTTGATCATATACTCGTTACACTGTCATAGCCATAATATTACTTTGTATAATCTATTAACGTAGAATTTGTATTTGAATTTTTTTTTATTTAAATTGTAAATTGTCTGAAAATACATTAGAAAAGTGAATCGACGATCGTATTATATCGGTAATGAAAGAAATTTTTTTTCGAAAAAATAAATGAACAAAAACGTGGAGATAAAGGCGAGATAATCTTTTGGAACGATCAAATAGATCGATGATAAAAAAATGTATAAGTAAGGACGAAAACGTCAAGTTAATTAATAACATACGTTCCCTTTTTTTCTTTTTTTTTTTTTCCATTTTCATTTTGCTCATCTTCTCTCTTCCATGTAAATCGTTGTTATATATTGTAATATGTGGATAGGTACCTAAGAGGTTAAATCTCCGAATAGCGAATCGTAAGAATTCGAGCGAAAAAATCCGTCAACGTAGCACGCAGCTGGAAGATGCACTTCTGCCATCGAATTCTCGTGGGTTTTTTGTGACGCACATTCGCGGAATAAAATCTTCATCCAGTGCTGCAGACATCATCGGCAGAACGCTCTACTGCTGCTGCTGCTGCTGCTGCTGCTGCTGCTGCTGATATTCCTGCTTCTCTTTCTCTCTCTCTTTCTCTCTCTTTCTCTTTCTCTCTCTCTCTTTTTCTTTTTCTTTTCCTCTTTTCCTCTTTTCCGTCGTATTAAAACGGAGGTGGAATCGAGGTGAAGTTAAAGAGAGAAAGAGAGAGAGAGAGAGAGAGAGAGAGAGAGAGAGAGAGAGAGAGAGAAAGAGAGAAGCAAGAAAAGCGAGAGAAAAGAAGGTGAGTGATTGAACGAGATGTAACGTGAAAGACCGGAAGGGAAAGTATTTTGCGTCCGTTCCTGATGACAACTTTGTATAAAGCACGCGTGCACATATGTATAGATATGTGTATTCGTCGTACACATAGGATTACCACAGGGCAAATATCGGGATATGTGATTCACCGCTACGCCTCGTAGACCCTTAGGAATTGATATTTGCTTTGCCTCTTCTACCGCTACATCGATCCACGACCTACTCTCTCTCTCTCTCTCTCTTCCTCTCTTCCTCTTTCTCAATTTCTCTCTCTTTCTCTCTCTCTCTCTCTCTCTTTCCTCCTCTCATCCTCTCGTTCTAGCCATTCGTTCTCCATCTCTCCTCTAGTACACGCTGATATACCGGCATATAACTCAACGGTTGGCAATTTTCTTCGCGTGACGTTGCGATTACATTTGATTATTTTCTCGGAGTTTCCAACGTATTATTTCTTAACAATATTTCTCTATATCGTCGATATATTTCTCGTCATTCGTCAAAATAGTTATTTCCCGTTAAAGGTAAAGAGAAAAAGCGTCACGTTTTATTTTAACTTCGTCATTATTGTCAGAAAGATTTTCGCATTTGTTACGTTCAAAAAGTATCGAGATTTTGTCATTCTTCTCAAAGGATCTCGCGAGGAGTTTCTTTTTTTGTTTCTTTTCTTTTCTTTTTCTTTTTTTTTTTTTTTTATATCAACATAAAATGAATATGTCATCGAGAAAGAGAATAACTTTCAATCTTTAGAATCCATAGATTGAAATTTTATTTATATTATATTTCGTTATATTTCAAGGAAGGAATTGTTACTAATGAACCAGTGTTTCTGATTATCGGCTCGTTACGAGACGTTTAAAGGGACTTTGTCTGTTAGCCACGTTAATTAGATCGTCGTGAGAGCATGCGGAAGATACGCCGACCGCACTGTTGTCCAAACTGACACGCACTTCCGTTTGTAAGAGGCCGTCTATCCTTTGTGATAGCAACACGGATAGTTAGATGATTGTATGCATATACTTCGTACTCCCAAGTCTCTAGCCCACTGATTTGTACTACTAATTTTGCCGAGTTAGACGATATCCAGCGCCCGCTTTTATACCAATTTCGACGATGAAACTTGGGAAATAAACAACAGCTATTAAAGGGACGTTAAGCGTTACGAGCGGGTCTATTCGCTCCTTAAACTTAATCGAGACTATGGCGGAGAACTTAAATACGAAATCTAAGATAAATCGTTTTCATGGTATCTACGAAGAAAAAAAGAAAAAAAAAAAAAAACAAAAGAGAAATAAGAAGAAAAAAAAGCACGAACAAAAGAGAATTTCTCCCTTGAAAATATACACTTGTTAAATTTATTCAATAATATTTTACTTTACTAGAAGATAACAATAATTTTACGACGATTTTTATATATCTTTATATAACCGGTAACACTCTTTGCTATTTACAAAATGTACGTAGTTACATATTCGTTTGTTCTTGTTTTTCATTTATTTATTTATTTATTTATTTATTTATTTATTTATTTATTTATTTATTTATTTATTTTTTGTACTTTCTAAAAGCATTTGATAAAAAATTTGTAAGAAAAAAAAAGAAAAAAAAAAAAGAAAAGAAGAAAAAAAAATAATAAAAACGAAAAATCTCCTTCTCCATATTTTATCTATATCTATTCGCGAATTCAGTGCTCTTTCTCCAATTTGGAAAAAAAAATTATTCAATTCCACCGTTCGAATATTTTAGCAATTCAATTCGTATACCCAACTATGACGTGTATCTATGTAATACATGTGCGTATTTACATTTAATGTATTTAGAAAAAAAAAAGGAAAAAAAAAGAAAAAAAAAAAAAAAAGAAAAAGAAAAGAAAAGTATTGAACAAGATTTGACCGATTTCTATGTAAACATTTGACGAGATCATAGGAATCGTTTTAAAAACGTTGAATCCTTGAATTTACATAACGTCATCCGAATCGATTTAATTACATAGTTGTTAGAAGGACGTTAGCTTGAGTTGAGTCTTCAAGATAGGATTCGTCTATAGTTAGAGAAGGCAAGTTTATAGTTAGAGAAAGATAGAGATAGATAGATAGAAAGAAAGAGAGAGAGAGAGAGAGAGAGAGAGAGAGAGAGAAAGAGAGATAAAGAGAAAGAGATAGAGATAGAGAGTGAGAGAAAGAGAAAGAGAGAGAGAAAGGGAGATACTGAGGGTGGTAAAGACTGAGAGAACGAGATAGATGCCGTCGAGGCCAGCTTTCCAACGACAGAAGCTCCGATGGCTCGACGTTTCAACGCTCGGGTTAAAGCTTATGCCGGGTAGTTTCCACCGGTGATCCTGGCAAATGGACCGGCTTCCATAAACATGAATAGGTCGGTGTGCCTGTTCCCGTTGGAGTGTGCCGCCTGCCTTCCGCCGACATCGGAACGGATGTGCGGCCCGGTGACGTTGAATTGCACCGATGGACTCTGCAATAGGGGACTACTAACGCCATCCATTCTATATATATCTAGATATATATATATATATATATATATATATATATATATCTTTATTTTTTCTTCTTTCTTTCCCTTCTCTCTAATGCGACAGGTACAGCCACATCTCCTATCTATACACGGCAACAGACGTCACGTCCGTTAAGCACTCAACCCCATCATCGAGAATCTCTTTCTCGAGAGTTTTCTCGAGATTTTACTCTCGATTCGCGTTTTCTTCTGATAATGTTACGACTTTTACTACTTAGAAACGTGTTACGAAAGACATTTATGAATATGATGATACATATGTGTATATATATATATATATATATGCATTTAAATGATTTTTAATTCGTATATCGGATTAGGATCATCTGATATTTCATTGAATCGTTTTATATCGTAGTTAAATAATTCCATTGTAATTCTTTGATAATGTTTAAAAATTATTGAAATAAATGAACTTAATGTTATCAATTATTAATATAATTTTCTTTTAAAAATCTTGATTTTTTTTTCTTTTCTTTCTTTTTTTTTTTTTTTTTTATTATTATTATTATTAATTTATCATACGACGTACAATTCAGAAATTATTTGAAGCGTATGAAAAATTATCAGCAGTTTAATTAATAATTATCATGATTTATTTTATTGTAATATAACAAAAGATTCGTTATTCGATACTGTAGTTAATTTGTGGGCGATATTGTTACTTATTTATAATAGCTAATTACGTTTATATCTCACGGTTGTACCGAAGGAGTGGGGGATTGTTATCGAGAAATCTTTTTATTCTCTCGTATGTAAGATAATCGGTTTCAATGCATCCATTGTTTCATTTGACCCAGTAACATTATACAAAAAGTATTGCGACGATCGAGATATAATAATATGTCATGTTATAGTAAGTTCATTTTTACGTACGTGTATACGTTCTTTTCAATTTCATTTTAATTCTTTATAAAATCACACGTACTTTTAAAAATCACTCATTCATATATCTGAAACATTTTTTTAAGTCTTTCTTAGTTATTTTTTAAGTCTTCGTAAGTTATTTCTATATTAGAACGATGATATATGTTATTAGATTATTTTCAATAATTATCGACTGTAATAATATTCGACATTTTATTTATACGAATTTCATTTTTATTTTCATTTGATACTATTTTCCCGTCGTATAAGTCGAATTAATAATAATTTCTTTAATTTTGTCTTCGTTGAAGAATTTCATCTAAAAGTTTTCCATCATTAAGGATTTCTTTTGTAATAAAAAAAAAAAAAAAAGAAAAAAAAAATGCAGACCAAATTGTAACCATTATCACCATTTCTTATATCCTTTATATTGTGGAATAAAAGCGAAGCATCGAAATGAGCGGCTCATTTGTCTCCTTGACGGTGATATCGTCGACGATTTGCCGTACCGTCGAGGGCAATTTAAAGGCGACCGCCGTTTTCCTGGCCCTTCGGATGCCCTGCAATCGAGCCGTTCAAACTTCCTCATAAGACGTCCCAAGCACGTACGAGGCTGTTCAGCTAACCTGCGCCGTATTCGTTGCTAGAAACTCTACGATTTTTGTTGAAAGAACCATTTTACAGAATCATACTTTCTCGTATCTATTTCGCCACTTACTCCACGGGGATTCTCTTTAAACATATATAAAATTTATAAAGTGATTCTCAAATATCATCGTTCCGTCATTCCACTTTGTTTAATATTATTCGATTAACACGTTGACTGTTGAATGAATTTTATACATTTTACCCTCTGGGGTACACTATTAAATTCTGTTTATTCACCATTTCATTTATTCACCATTAATTTGCTTTGTAGCAGAAATGAAAATTATACACACACACACACACACATATATGTATATATAGATTAATAACAAGTATTAATTATTGAATAGTATATTTTATATTTTTATATAAAAAAAAAGTTAATAATATTATTCAAAACATTTTATTCTGTAATCTAATTTATGTCTAGTAATTAATTAATAACTTTACTAACATCGACACAATGGTAATTAAATTGTTAAAAAGTTTAACGATTGGTTGATAATCATCAAATATTCAATCTAATTATTTTGTATAAGTATTATAAATAAATCATGAAAATTTGTTTTGAAATTTTTAAATGTAATAAGATGAATTCAGAGAAAAGTTAATTAAATTCTATTTTGTTTTTTTTTTCTTTTCTTTTCTAATGAAAAGTCAATATTATTATTTTTCTTTTTTTTTTTTTCATGTTTCGAAAACAATTCAAATAATATTATATATTGTTGTCTTTACGAACATAATCATTATTAGTAAAAGAAGCAATTGAAATGATTTTCCCATTGTAAAAATATAATTAGTAATTAAATCTTGTTGAAAAATAATATATAACCTGCAGGTGTAAGAATGACTCGTTTATACGAGTCTGCTAGCTCGTTTGTTACTGCGTTTAACTTTAACGCAAACGTCGACATTTCGCGGACAAGCAAGGTGCTACAGTCACGATGGTACAGTGACGGTGCCAGCTGCTGCTTCTACTTTCACGACAAATGAAAACAGAGGGAGATCACAAAAATATATTTTCATATACGCCCGACCGTCGAAAAGCGAAAAGCCGCTCGCGTGGCTACAATTAGAGTAGAATTCTAAGCTGAAATGAATGCATTTAACGAAAGCTTTTTTCCAAGCGTTTATTGGACAGCCTTTTTGCTCAATCCTTTTTACTCGTCGTCGTCACAAAGACGCTTTCCTTCCCTACGGATAAATATAATTGCGTTTCCTCACAATATTTTTTTTCTCTCTCTCTCTCTCTCTCTCTCTCTCTCTCTCTCTCTCTCTTCCTCTCTCTGTTTCTCTCTCTCTTTCTCTGTCAATAGAATCTTAGATTTGATTACGGTTAATATTTACAACGTGTAGTATAATTTTTTTGTTTATTTATTTATTTATTTTTTTTTTTTTTCTTATCATAGAAATAGAGAAAAGATATGAACGTTTTGTTTTTTGTTTTTTTTTCTGTTTTTTTTTTTTTTGTTTTTTTTTTCTTTTCTTAATTTCGATTTATTACGAATTGTTTAAGTTTGATAAAAAATAATCCATAACACGCAATTAGAATAATCGATAATAGTGTTCTATTTTTTGATTGTCGAAAGCCATACAATACACGATACATTTACGTTTACACTTTCAAAGAGATAATTAATTTGTGGAATGATCTAATTACCTCAAAGCTCTTTTGCCAATTAGTGTGAAGTGTTTCGTATTGATAACGATAGACGAGCGATAACGAAACTTTGAATATTTAAAATCCGTTCATAATGAGTATTTCTTATTATTTAAAAACGTTAGTCTAATAGTTCAATTGAAAAATTTTAATTATTATATATAATATATATGTGGATAATGTATGTATTAATATATGTAAATATAATTACATTTTTCTTATGATTTAAACATTATAGATATGCAGATGTAATTAACTTACTTTTTTTTTTTTATTATAATCACTTTAAATTTAAACAAAATATTTTCTTTTTCTTTTTCAATAGTAGTTGCAACAATAGTAATTAAAAAATAAACATTAAAAAGTATTACCACTTTTCAATTTCTATGTTAAACGTTCATATATAAATATATAAAATTAATATATTAACAAATATATATATATATATATATATATTAAATTTTTTTTTAAATATAAGATCCTACATCTATACTAATTATCGAATGATCATTAATCTATATTACTATCGATATAATCGAGTTATTCGATATATCATAAGTGTTCATATTTTGTACAAACATACAAAACAAAAATATATATATATATATATATACATATTGTATATAATTATAGTTATGTAGTATGGAATATACGTAGCGATGAAGGAACTCTGAAGATGGTCGTTTCATAGTTCGGTTTACTTTCATAGCAAGTTTACATAGCAATGCCATACACTCGGTCAGAATTTATCGTATCAATTCTCACCTTCGTCCTCAGCGAGAAATACGAATTGCGAGGGAGTGAAATCGCGAGCGAGTGAAATCGCGAGCCGTGTCCGAATCCAGGTTAATCCTTGACAAACGGTAAAACTATTTGCCGCGTCAGAATTCTTGCACTCACATCAGTCGTGCTCCGTTCTGTACACGCACGAGCGGAATCCGTCCAACTTTATATCTCCGTCTACTCCTCTCACTCTTTCTCTCTCTTCTCTCTCTCATTCTCTCTCTTTCTCTAATTTTTTTCTCTATTTTTTCCTCTCTTTCTCTATCCTCTCTTTTCCACGTTGGCAAGCCGAGCAGAATGAAATATCGATTTTCAATTGGCCATAGTTCGACATTCGCTCGATTTCGGATAAAATCGTTTCCCTTACAACGAATCCAAATTCACCGTTCCCAGAAATCGTTTCCTATTTCACGATTACACGAGCCTTCTCTCTTTCTCTCATTCTTCCTCTCTCCCTTTCGCGCTTAACTCTCTCTCTCTCTCTCTCTCTCTCTCTCTCTCTCTCTCTCTCTCTCTCTCTCTTTCATTGTCTATCTAACTTTCTTTCTTTCTCTCTTTCTCATACAAATATATCTACTACGCATGTGCACATATACTAACGAAAAACCGAAAGTTTACTATCTCCAGAAGCATGTTGTCATTCGAGCTTGAGACTTTACGGGCGAGAGCCAAGAAAAATAGCTCTCGATACGGCTTTTTCTATCTTTCTCTCCTCCCACCTTTATCCCCTCCCTCCTCCCCCCCCCACCGCCGCCGCCGCTGCCGCCTTCAACAAGCTTCTCCTCCCCTTTACAACCTTCTCCTCCCCTCTTTTTTTTCTTCTCTTTTTCTTCTTCTTCTTCTTCTTCTTCTTCTTCCTCTTTTTTTCTTTTTTTTTTTTTTTTTTTTTTTTTTCCTTCTTTTTTTCTCGTTTTCTTTTATTCTCTTCTTTTCCGTAGTATCGCTAGCCGGTTCACCGATGGCAGGGGCACTTTCTCCCTCTTGGTATCGGCCCGTACTGTATCCACTTTCGAAAAGCGTTAATGAGACCGAGGACATCGGCCTCGCGCGCACTACCGATCGTCCTTTTGATAGGGAGTACTTTAATTGGAAAAGTTTCTGACTGTCCTTTACCTGTTTTTTTTTTCTTCTTTTTTTTTTTTTTTTTTTTTTTTTTGCCTCTCCACTCGGCCTTTTTCCACGTTTGTGTCGCAAAATTGGAATTCGACGAAAAATGTTAGAATCTTGGGTTAAGAAACAAAAAAAAAAAAAAAAAAAGAAAAAGATTGAAGAAAATAAAAAGGAGACAAAGATATGATATCTCCTTTTTTTTTTCTTTTTCCTTTTCTTTTAACATAATTAATATTCATCGTTGATCAACGCGGGAAGTATTATTTTCATTTGTACTTTACTTTTGAGATATAAAATGATCGGTAAACTTGTAACACTTACTTACACGCGTAATTTTATTGTCCTTTCTAAATTATTCGCATTCTAAATTTTTTTTTGCAAATTAAAAAAAAAAAGAAATATTTCAATTAATATATTTAACAAAACTTTTAACAGACTATAAACAAGATGTTTCTGTTCAAATGAACTTATTCATATGTATATATATATATATATATATATATATATATATATATATGTGTATGCATACACGTATGTATGCATGTATGTATGTATGTATGTATGTATGTGTGCGTGTGTATGTGTCAACACGAAAAAAAAAAGAAAAGAAAAAAATGATGGAAAAGCGACAATCGAAAGCGTTTTTTAGTATTTTCAAAATATTCGTGCGCTCGCGTACATCATATATATGTTGGATACTGTAGGGTGGGGGAGAGGCGGGGTGGAGGTGGGATGAACATTTGCATCTCAAAAAGGACTCGGCCTAAAGGCTGGCTCGGCTTTTCTCGCGCGGCCGAACATTCGACGGACGTGCCGATGACAGCATCCCTCGTCATTGCTTTGTGACACGAGCTTGCGCGCGATCACCGATCGTTATTACGATCGGCGCAGAATGCTTTTGTTTCTGACAACGGCCAACGATACGGAGATACTTTTTTCACGTTTCCAACTATCACATACTATCGTTTTGTCTGTCTCTTCTTTAATTATCTTTCACGCGTATGGATGGAATTCGTCACAATGAAAAAGTTCTCGTTGATCGTTGATTAAATGTATTCACTTTGAGAATAGCTCGTATCGTTTGTTTTCGAATAGTCGACTCGAGTATTCACAAAAATGACATTACGTGCTCGACATTTCCTCATTTCTCTCTTTTTCTTTCTCATTTTCTATCTCTCCCTCTCTCCTTCTATCTCTCTCTCTCTCTCTCTTTCTCTCTTTCTCTCTCTCTCTCTCTCTCACTTCAGGAAGGAATTTCTTTTAAAGGTTAAACGAGGCGACGAGAAATTTGGCGAGTAAAGCGAAAAGCATGGAGGTAATAGGAGAAATAACAGGAATGACAGGGATGTACGAAGAGCCAAGGCACGTTTAACCAACCGTATGTGCATACATATATATATATATATATATATATATATATATATATAAAGAGAGAGAAAGGAGGGAGAGAGAGAGAGAGAGACGATGTTCTTGGAAATGAGGATCTATCTCTTTATCGAAGGTTTGTCATAAGCGTTCTTCAAAGCAAATCATTTTCCTTATACCGAAAGTACACCATATTATTTACTGATAAACTAAGTGCAGATGTACTTTTCTTCCCTTTACTCCCTATCCTCCTTTTTGCCATATTACTCAGTCTCTCTCTCTCTCTCTCTCTCTCTCTCTTTCTCTCTTTCTCATTCGTTCTCTCATTGAATGTGTGCGTGACTATTGGATGCGCGCGCAACGCGGACACTGTATCGATTTGATATTTGTCGTGTGCTATTCGGCCGAGAGAAAGATTTTTTTTCTCTTTCTCTTCTTTTTTCTACCCTTTTTCTTCTTCTTCTTTTTTTTTTTTTTTTTTTTTTTTTTTCAAATCATTCTCACCACATGATAGGTCAGTACAGACGCTGGTCTTCAGATGGTAAAATACCGCGTGCACGGTTGGTCATTATTAATGCCTTCAGATATGAATTTTTCTTCCTCTCGATTATCCTTAATATCGTATCCTTTTCAATAAGTCGTGATAAGAAATTCCAATTGTAATTTCACGGTATACAACGTGTGCATACATCTTTGACATAAGTAATTGTTAACAGGTGTTCTTAAAAAGAAGAAAAGAAAAAATAGAAAAAGAAAAATTGAAAGGGAAAAATTTTAATTAACATTTACTTCTTTCCATTTACATCGGAGGATCATTAATTTATTAGAATTTATAAGATTGTAGAACGAGAAACTTGATGGATCTTACGCATAAATTGTTTATTAATTTGAATCACGTACTATCGTTCCTTCGTTGGTTAAAAGGACTATGGGCATCGTGATGCTTTTACGCTCAACTCGTTTGCCTTTCCCAAGCGTTATCAATATATTCAGGGCTCTTACCATTCATCGTGTTGCTTCCGATCCCGAGGAAAGGATTTAATTACCGTTAGATTTTAATCCATGCCACGTATAGATACTACATTCATGATTTATTCGTGCAGGCTATTTCTCCATTAGGCAGCAAAAAGCATTCGTGCTATCTTTCTCGACGATGCTTTGCTTTTCTCTCGTTGACGTAATACTGTATATGTGTTTCATTCTTCGTTTTTTTTCAACTCTCTATTTCTCTTATTTTCTCTTTTTCTCTCTCTCCCTTTCTTTCATTCATATATCTATCTACCTGTCTATATAGATATATAAATATATATATATATATATATATATATATATATATATATCTTTGTATCGGTGCTTTAGAAAATAACTTTTTTTCTCCATTATAAGATCGACGATGATTTCGATCGATGATAGATGATTCCACCAAATACCGATTATTTCTTTTTGCCCGTATCTCGATGAGAATCTCGAGGGGAAATAGATCGAATTAATCTTTTTTTTTTTTCTCAAATCCTTCAACGTGTAACGATCAGAACGAAAGAGGATAGGAGGTGGGGTTAGAACGTAACAACGTTAGAGAGGAGGAGAAAGATCGATGAAGGAAAATATAGGCAGAGGAGAGGCTTTGGAAGTACTCGAACTTTCAATACGCATAACACAAAGTCACCTCGTAGAAGTGAAATCCACTGCATTTGCTTTTCACCGTGGCACGATGCTCCGTTTGCCGTTCTATCCTGTCGAACTTTTAAAACTCGACAAAACTTACATATTTCGTAACGCCGACGGATAGACGACGTTTCTCACTTGTATTCTTTACGATCGCGAATAACGTTTGACTTTTTCTTACTGATTTATTCATAAATATATTACCATTGGTATTGTCGAGAGAGTAAGGTGTCACGAATTTTAGTAAGAAAACAATACAAGAGAAAAAAATCTCCGAGAGTTTTTTTTCCTCTCTTTTTCTTATTCTTCTTTTTTTTTTTTCTCTCTCGAACAAAAAACAGAATGGATACTTTGTTAAGAGGAGGAAAACGAGGTGGCAAAATACGATTCTACTTTCTCACTAATTTGTCTTTTCGAGGGAGACAGGGGTAGTGGGTTCAGTGTTTATCCGAGTACGGTCGAGTCGGGAACTATATAAACATTAGACTCAAACGGATGAAGATATAAAGCTCGTGTCTGACGTACGAGTGGACAGACGAAAGAACGTACATTTGCTAGCTTTTTAGCGAGGCATTGTCTACGGAGAAAAAGTTAAATTTAAAGGGTCTACTGTTGAAGTTCTTCTTTAGCACCTTTAGCAAGCCGGCAAAAGTGAAAATATACATTTGCATTTGGTATAAACGTGTTCTCTTGCAAAAGGTAAAAGCCACGAGTACGCGGTAAATGCCAAAGGTGAGACCAATTTCGTATGTGGTAAAGCTTTGCACTTTATCCTCTTACGATCTTAATACGTCTGCAAGAGTTCTCGTTTGACCCGTTTCTATACTCACCATTGTCCTTACACACAAAGAGTTTCGAAAACAAATACGATTTGATCGTCGATTAAAAAGAGCATGCTTCACGCTTCGTCGACGATTTCTTCTTTTTCTTTTTTTTTTTTTTTTTTTTTTTTTTTTTTTTTAATCTATCGTCAAATAATTAGAAGAGATCGAACGTTTCTTTCTCGGGTCTCTTGAAACTCTTTTTGAACGGTGATAACGATGAACTTTTGGAAAAGCTTGGAAAACTTCGCTTTAGACGACTTCGTTGATTTTATCGAGGATGGAAGAAGCGGATAAAACTCGTCGTACCTCCAACATTTCCCCTCTATTCCACCTCCTACCTTTTCTCTCTCTCTCTCTCTCTCTCTCTCTCTCTTTCTTTCATAGCACACACACACACACACACACACTCTGTCCCTTTTATTTCTCAACAACGATGTTCCTTACAATCAATAGCCCACGTTAAATCACGCGAATAGTGGTTCATTTTAATTGAGTTGGAATTTTCATACACAACAACGATTAGTTCGTTTTCTTTGTCACGATCACAACATTATTGTACTACGGATTACAATATAATAATACATACTTATCAATAAATCGATATAACTAATCGATGCTTTATCATTAAAACGTGCAATCTGCTATGACTTGTGTAAAATGTGTGACGTCTCTATAACAATTTATTTACTTACGTACATACACATACATACCATCTGCATTACTGACGTATAATGTAACGTTACAAAACCTTTAGCACATAGATCAAGCCAAGCTTCGTCTCTCTATAGTCGGTTATTAACAGAATATTAATATCAAAGTGTCATTATCTCGCGCTGGGTAATTATACGAGCCGCACGATCATCCCTCTTAATCCGTCATGCGAGATTAATAAAAAAGCTCGATTTTATAGAAGAGCCAATATACTAGCGATCGCAATATGCGTTGGAAATTCAAACGAACTCGATTATATTGTTCCTTGAAATTGCTACGATTCGTTTATTAACTTACACGTTATATTACAATGGAAACGAATATTTCGTTCGTCGGCTTCTGTTAATTAATTTAACGTAGATACCCATACTCTCAATGAAATTTTCGTTTCGATGATACATCTTGAATAATAATATATATATCGTGTAAGGAACGGTATTGATCTCAATCAAATATAATTATTCGTTTGAATAAAAATTAGTTCTGTTAATGGAGATACTGTAACTGTTTAACATAGAGATATATATCATATGAGAAAGAGAGAGAGAGAGAGAGAGAGAGAGAGAGAGAGAGAAACTACGAAGGTTAATTACCTAAAACAAGTTAAATTGCTTGCAACCGTTAATCATATTTAATCACGAAAGAGCGAGAGACGAGAAGTAACATCATTTCAGACTGTTACTAGATTCGAAGCTGGCCTTTGGCATGTCCGAAATGAAATAAATTCCAAATGCTGTGAGAACGTTAGAGATTACACGTTTGTACGGTACCGCGTCGATTAAATTACGTTATTCTGAACGACTCTACTACCTTGGCGCCATTTAGTTTCGAAGATCCAATGGAAATTCGTCGAAATCAGAAAATTAGCGATTCCACGAGGATGACGTTTTACCATCGATTTCAACGATGCCTCCGATGCGTCGTCGTCGTTTCGATCGTTTCGAAAAGTACCGATCGTCGTGAGAACGACGTTATTTAATGGTACGGAAAGAACGATCGTTCCGCACGTCTTCGTGCGGAAAGGAAAAGTAGACGCGTTTCAAATCAATTTTATTCTGAAGCGTAATATTGACGATAGCCGCGTTGAATTTTGTCGTCGTCATCGTCGTCGTCGTCATGGCGATCTCTTTTGCAAGAAAATAGAACGAACTTTTTTTTTTCTTTTTTTTTCTTTTTTTTTTTTTTTTTTGACGACGCTATAACGGTCGAGTTAAAACGTATGCTGTTTTTCGGACAGAAAATATCTCACTCGCGAGAACGATATAATTTTTTCTGTTTTTCTTTTTCTTCTTTCTTTTTGTTTTCGTCTTTTTTTGCTTCTTTTTTTTTTTTTTTTTGTTTTCTTTTTTTGTAATTTTTTGAACCATTTCCTTGTGGCAGATTTAAAATATTCGATTAGCATATTTATATATAGAAATTATATATGGGAACAATGCTTTTGTGCGAATTTGTTTTAAATATTATTTCTTTTTAATTTGTCTTCAATAGTAATAAAGTAAAAATTACTAATGCGTGTAAAATAGAAAATAATTTTGCAACTCATTTATTTTTCACGCATATAATGATAAAATATATTATAGAAATATTATATATAAATATGTTAAATGTATAAATATTAACGAAAATATTCTTGTTTTACGTTTCGATTGTTGCTTGACGAATAGTTATATACATTTAAATAATACATTTAATAAAAAAACAGAATAACGGGTGAAATTTATTTCTAACGATTTGTTAAAACACACCTACAAGAATTGTGCAATAAAATTAAATGTTTCAAAAGTTTTACATTAATTTGAAAATAAATCGTATCAACGAAAGGTTAATTCTTTTCTGTCATTTTCTTTTCTCAATAATAAAAGAGTAAATTCAAAATCATTTCCCTTTTGGTAAGGCATATATTAAAAAGATTTTATTTTTAAAAATAAAATCTTTGCGCCACGATTCATAATAAAAGAAAGCATTGAAATTTAAAGTTCCTTTGTTAATAATATTTAATAACGTTACCATTTTTCAACGATTCGATGCAACAACGTTATAAACTGTTCTTGCGTAAACAGTACGACTCGATGATTCTCGATTTCGACGAAGTGAAAACTCGGACTCGGAGTCGTAGCTTGCATGAGACGAAAGCTCCTCTCCTTGGTTACCCTTTTCATCTGCATCGTGCCATCGCTTCTCATACTACTCGTATATGTACAACGTGTGTGTATAGGGAAAGTGTTCGCTTCGCTGAGTTTCTAGCGTTTCGACGGGGAATACAACTCGTTCGAGAATGCAACGAGTTAGTTACACACTTGCAACATACCAAAGAGTTTCCTTGCATGGTATTCTCTAAACGGCCGATTCGTTCAATGTGAAAATCGAACGAACGATAGGCCAACGTAGTTGGATGTAGAGAAAAAAAGGAAAAAAAATGTAGAGAGAGAGAGAGAGAGAGAGAGATACAGTATATGCGGCCGCGTATGCGTGCATATATATATATATATATATATATATATGTGTATGTATATGAGTGTGTGTGAGAGATAAAAAGAAAAAGCGTTTTCATCGATAGCAGCCGATGAATTCAGCGTCGATTACCTTCCGCGTGCGGAATACGTTCCCTTCCAAGCGTGTACCACCCTATTTGCGGTCTACTGATTTTTAATGCCCCATTCAAAAGAGCTTCTTCGAAAAGCTTTCTCGGATGTTGCTGCGGCAACGGCAGCAACTGGAGTCTCCTCCGTGCCTTTTCATCGTTCTTTTCCTTCACCTTTCTCTCTCTTTCTCTCTCTCTCTCTCTCTTTTTCTCTCTTACTCCTTCTCTTTCTATCTTGATATATCTGGAGTCCCATATATTTGGAGAGACGCACACGCAAGAGCCCACTTCGCGATGTGACATTTTTTATGCCCCGTCACGTATGAGAACACCTACTCTTGCGGTTATCGAATGGCGTATCGCGTATCATCGATACCGCTTTGCCAGTTCGCTCAGACATCATCCGTATTGTGAGAGCTTTTCCTTTCGCTTGCCAATATTTTTCAACGAAACGTTTCCATCGAGAGTACATCGTCGTCGTCATCGTTGTCGTCGTTGTCGTTGTAGTCGTAGTAGTCGTAGTCGTAGTCGTAGTCGTAGTCGTAGTCGTAGTCGTCCCGTTCAGTTTTTCTTCGATCTTAGCGATCGTGATTTCTTCTTCTTCTTGTTCTTTTCTCTTTCTCTCTTTTCTCAACTGATTTCAGTTGAACTCATCCGAGATTTTTCCCTTCTTCGTTGTAGTTGTTATAGGGAGAAAGAATTATTATCTCATCGATCGTGTTACGAGCTCGAGACTCGTCCTTGTCGTATTTCGAATAGACTTTTAAGCAATAAACTAGATTGATAATCTCTCGTGGTTTTTAAAGTAAAACAAATAGTTATTTAAAATTGGATCTAAACTTGAATGGTGACCGTACAGAGATAAAGAGAAAAAAATAGATAGATAAATAGAGAGAAAGAGAGAAAGAGAGAGAGAGAGAGAGAGGATGCAATATAACATGCGCATTTATACGAGCTTCGAGATAGATTGAAATGTATAGAAACTATAAAGACAATACATGAAAAGCTAAAAGACGCATGTATGGGAATAAGATCATCGTAGTTACTCGTAAAATCTTGATGATCGACTCGTGTCCTGCATATTGTTTCATTTCTTATAAAGAGATCAAAAGAGAGAGAGAGAGAGAGAGAGAGAAAGACAGAATGATAGACAAGGAGAGATAAAGAGATAGATAGATAGATAGAGAGAGAGAGGGAGAGAGAGAGACGATTGAACGAGTAGCACGAATTCCTACGAGCGTAGTCTTGCAAAACAATTAGATCTTGGTAATGGCACGCCAGTCAGAAACTATTAAGCTAATTCCAGTACGTGGCATGCTTCGTAGTGAAAACAGAAAGTGTGTCTGTGTCTGTATATATATATATGTGTGTGTGTATATTTGTGTGGTATTTGTATGTTTGTGTGTGTTAGAGAGGAAGAGAAGATATCATAGGTATATGGCGCGTAAACTCGACGAGCGTGTGGCTGCGAGTTGTGGTGTAGTCGGTTTGGTGAGAGAGAGAGTGAGTGAGAGAGAAAGAGAGAGAATGTAGGAGAGAGAGAGAGAGAGAGAGAGAGAGAGAAGAAGGGGGTTAGGTGCTTGGAAAGCTTACTGTCGTGGGGGAAACAAAGTTAGAATCTGATATGACCCGATCTAATTTCATGATAGGGTAGAAGTTCCGGCTATCATTATCGTGTTATGCCACGACTACGCTGGACTACAACGATGACGTAGATAGAAGTAAATAAGTAGTTAAATGTAACTCGTATGATTTTTTAAACGAAAAAAAAAAAAGAAAAGAACAAAAAACATTGACAGACAATTATTCGATCGAACGATTCATTTTTCGTTTCATTTTGTTTCTCCTTCTCCTTTCTTAGAAAAATTTTGTCTACATTAAAGACTGTTCTTTATACGTTATTTATCTGTCTCTCTTTGCGTTTATCCATATTCTCGTTTATCGTCGCTCTCGTTCATCGAATTTCGAAAGGAGAAGGTTACAAGGTCGGTCCTGAACGTTCGCTCAAAGCTTTGTATACACTTGGATTTTAAAGGGTCGTGTCTCGGTCCTGATATGAATCCTTCTTCGGTCGACGGTTTGCAAACGATACGTGACGTTGGAGCTAAGCAAAGAGAACGGAAATCCTGAAAAAGGACCTTATAGCCGGCGATGAAGCGGAAAGGACTTTCACCGAGGGAGGACTTTCGATTGAGAAGATTCACAAAAGAGGGAAGACGGTAAGAAAAAGAGAAAGAAGAAGAGGAAGAAAAAAAAAGGAAGACGAAGAAGAAAAAGAAATAAAGTTGCTTCTTTCCATATTCCGCGACTTTCAACAGAGCTTGACGTCTTTCAGTCCGGTTCGTTTTCCTGCTAGGAAATGTAACGAAATAAGCGTTGCTCTAGAAAAGAAGGAACACGATCGATGTGCGGAGTTAACGGTCGATGACATTGGCGCCTGGCATCCTTTCTCTCTTTCTCTCTCTTTCTCTCTCTCTCTCTCTCTCTCTCTCTCTCTCTCTGTCTCTACTCTCTCTTTTCCTCTTTTCTTTCAAAAGGACAACCACCTCCAGCCAACTTATCTTTGCCCCAAGAAGTCCATTAGTTCTTGGATCGTCGTTACCTGTAATTCAATTCCACTGGATTTTGCCAGGTAAGGCGAATTCTTCGAAGAGATAGAAGCAGCAACGACGTCGAAAGGAACAACTTGCTTGGTGGCATCGATTCGAAGGAATGAAGAAACGAAACATCGTAATGGTACGAGACAACGGCTGATGTAACAACGACGAAACGATAACACAGATAACGATGTTTTCTTTTATACAAGTTTTTTCATTTTGATGACTAACTAAAATGTTTAAAACTTAAATGGTTAATTTTTTCTTTTCTCTTTTTTTTTTTTTTCAATTAGAACGACTTTATGTTAAGGCTCTATTATGAGCTAATTATAAATTAATTTTTATCTATCTTTCTTTTCTGAGAAGAAGAAGAAGAAGAAGAAGAAGAAGAAGAAGAAGAAGAGAGAAACTTTTCCACTTTCTTTTCGTTTCTACGTCAAATTCAGTCAATTAATTCGAGCTCGATCGAAGGTGAAAAATGACAGGCTCTTGAGGAAAAACTCGAACACATTTGGCCTCAACGTTCTTGACCTCGTCGACGGAAGGTCAACTCAAGGTTTTCTTCGTTGATTTTACGTTAATAGCCGTAAAAACCATTATCGCGTAGTTCCGTACCTTTAACCTTCCACTTTCTACGAAGGCATCGAATAGAACTGTAATGCACGCTTAGCAACGCTTAGAAGTGTGAGAAAGGGTGGTGAGAAAAGAGAAAGAGAGAGAGAAAGAGAGAGAGAGAGAGAGAGAAAAGAGGGAGAGAAAAGAGGGAGAGAGAAAGAGGGAGCTTCGGTGGTCTCGGTCTTCTCGGTTCGACGATTCGATGCGGTAACTTTGTCCTCCTTTGCTCTTTCAGCGAACAAGTTAAGAGGATAAATACATCCGCGAAAATTGAAAATTGTCGTGCTTTGAACGAGACGAGAGGTTAAGAAGGAAAAAGGAGAAGTAGATGGAAAAGAAGAGTCATTTGAGAGGGATGAAAAATCGGCCTGTACCGTCGACGATTGCGTGCATTTATTGCTCTAAATGTTGGGCCGATGGTTTATCGAGATAAGAAAACGGAGATGCAGCAGGAATGTCGGTAGGTCGGTAGGAGAAAAGTATATTGCAAATTCGTGATATAAGGAGAAAGAGAGAAAGAAGGAAAAAGGGAAAAAGAAAAAAGGAAAAAAAAAAAGAAAAAGAAAAAAAGAAAAGAAAATAAGAAAAATGAAACACATTATACGTACACATACAAATACGCTCTCTCGTTTTACGTCAAAACTTTTCTTTGCTTTGCTGAAGTAACTATTTGCAATTGGATCGATTGAAATTATTCTGAGATTCGTCTTCTCGATACGTATTATTTATTTTTTCTTTTTTTTCCTTCTTTTTTTCTTTTTCTTTCTTTCTCTCTCTCTCTCTCTCTCTCTCTCTCTCTCCTCTCTTTTCTTCTTCTTTCAACGTATCTTCGAACGTTTCGTACGATTTTCAGAGATAGGAACGTTTATCCGGCACG
Source organism: Vespa velutina (assembly GCF_912470025.1). Taxonomy (NCBI): domain Eukaryota; kingdom Metazoa; phylum Arthropoda; class Insecta; order Hymenoptera; family Vespidae; genus Vespa; species Vespa velutina. The sequence goes on along the minus strand of NC_062203.1, from coordinate 2,356,343 downwards.
ATAAATTGGCGCTTTTTTCTTCTTCTTTTTTTTGTTTTCCTTTTTTTTTTTATTCCGTTCGTTTTTCTTTTTTTTTTTTTTTTTTTTTTTTTTTTTTTTTTTCCCCAAACGACTCCAAAAGCACGGTTAATGTCTATTGCTTTAGCACATTCAAGCGCATATAGAATGATGCATTAATTAGTCATGAATCAGCGAATTAATTTACATTCGTTCATTGTTTGCTAATTAGGTGAGCGACGAGTTAATGCTTCTATACGAACGCAACTGGTTAACCGATTAAGCTTTCGAACGTCGATGTACGAGGGTCGTGTATCAAATGACGCGTCGATGTGTATACGTATAAATAAAATCGCTTTTGGAATAAATACTATGCGCGAGAACTAGGTAAAAGTGGGTAGTGTTGGTGGAAAAATTGAGTATAAACACATACGAAACGTACGTTAGTTACGAATAGTAGTAACGTACTCGCATGCAGATTAATCTCGTTTAACGATTTTTAGAAAATAAATTTATATGTATATATATATATATATATTTTTGTATTTTTTATTTATTTAGTCGTTAATCGAAACGTCGATCGAACGTAGAATGAATTATACGCTGGGTTTAAGTATAAAGTGAACCTAACGAGATCCGTCGATTCTACGGAAATGCGACTATGTAGAATAGAACGAGGTGGGGATAAAATATACGATCGTGTTTCGAACAATGTAAGCTAATTATATCATTATTGAACGTGAGGGAGACAACATGGTATACGTGTGAATGAATCCTATTATTGCTTTGAGCGTAGTCTCTGTTACAAATAAACATATGGATCAGGCTCCAACGTACGTAAAATCATGCAGATATGAATTAATCATGTAGATATAAACAAAAAAAAAGAAAAAAATAATAATAATGAAAAGAAAACGAAAAAAAAAAAAAAACAGAACAATTTCCGAGGAATGAAAGAGGAATGACAAATATTATACATGATAGATTATGAAAATTGTATATTTCGTTACTTCACGTAAAATATTGTTGAAGTATTTTAACATATATCATATATTAAGTTGTAAATAATATTTTTATATAAATTATTAAGTAATAATTTTCCTTCTTTTTTTTTTCCATGATTTTAAAACACTACGAAAAAGAAAAGAGTTGGTACCGTACAGAAATCGAAAATTGTATAAACGATATTTGTTAGTGATACGTTCCTTCTGTCGGTCAAATTTATATTAATAGTCATTCAAAAAAAAAAAAAAAAAAAAAAAAAAAAAAAAAACAGGTTGAATAAATATAAAATTAGAACTTTATTTAAAAGTATAATTATTTCTCGACTCATTCTCTGAATATGTTTGGAATACATATATACTTAAGCTTTTTATAATATTAAGAAAATCATTTTTATTATAATGATATTATTAGAGATGTATAGATAAAATGAGGTCATTTTCCCTTTTAAAATGGTATTGGTTTTAGGTCTCTATGATTTTTCATTTCGGAGATATAACGTTTTGAAATTTATCATTTGCAATTACGATGATCAGATGGTGTAAATACGCATCGTAGTAAAAAAAAAAAAAAAAAAAAAAAAAAAAAAAAAAAAAAAAGAAAAAAAAACTACGTTGTTCTCGCGTAAATTCGAAATATTTACGCAGATTACTAGGTCAAATATATTTTATGAAAGAAATTATATAGGTCAATGTGTCATTCATACTTAAATGGAAATATCCCCTTAACTAAAAGTTCTAGAGATTTCAAACAAAAATCGTTTTAAACAGCAAATTTTTGTTCTAATTTTTTTTTTCCATAACAATTGTTTAATATTTTTTTATTTTTTTTTTATTATTTAATATTACGTATAAATCGTAATATTATATTACGGTCACACATATAAACGTTTATATGTATATATATGTTAACAATTTGTTATAAATAATTTAATTATTATACAGGATTACAAAATTTCGAGTTTTTTTCAGTTTATATATATATATATATTATTGGGTTAATTTTAATAAAATTATCAGAGTCACTTAATAAAAATGAATATTAAAATGTAAATGCAAAAATTAGAAGTAATAAAATAATAAATATTATTGAATCTTTTAAAGAAAAATATTTATGAAAAAAAAAATTTATATATACGTATAAAGATGCATATTCGTTGCATCTCTTATTCATATATGAGAAAACTTTTCTTTTTCTCGCTAATTATTATTTGCAATATGAAATAATCAAGAATATTCAAAAACTTTTAAATAAAATTCATTTAAAAAATTTTTTGTCATTCTTGTCTTTGTTTTCTTTTCTTCATCTTTCTCGTCTATCTTTTTTAATACTACTCGCTGACATCCACAAATATTTTTAAGAAAATTAATTAGATAATTTTCGAGGAAAGAAATAAAAACAATTTAAAAAAAAAAACATTACAGAAGAGCCAATTTTCTAAGGTAGAACACATTCATTCCTTTGTGTTGCCATTAGATACTTACATCGTTATTTTTACTCTGGACTTTGTCTAGTAGTGAAATATTGTAAAGAAATATTCTATAACAACATTTTATAGCCTTCAGTATGATGCTTTTAAACGAGTCAGTGTAGCTTTTCCACGCTGTTTCAATCCATTACCAACTTAGTGCAAAGTAATGGTTTCTCCAAAGAGTCAATATTTTTTAAAGACATTTTTAACCATCACAGCCCTTGCTACTTTTTTTTTTTCTTTTTTATACTTAATTCTTTTCAAACGAATGTTAAAATTACTTTAACATATTTCTTCGGTGTATTTCCATTAAATAAATTCATCTTACAATACGTTAGCAATGATTTATGTCATAAATTTTCATAAATCGTCAAATTTTCTTCGTTTTTTACGACGAAGGGTTTGTTCGGAAAAAAAAAGAAAAAAAAAATGACAACGCAAGATTTAAACGAAATGTTATGTTTCTTGCAAAAAAAAAAAAAAAAAAGAAAAAAGAAAAAGAAAAGAAAAGATAAATATAAATTGCGTTTAAAGATAAGTATAATTTTCATGCGAAATTAAAAACTTTTTAGAAACGGAATACGTCAAAATAGTGAAACAGGAGGAAAACGTTAAATCTCTTGTTCGTGTAGGACAATTTAACCGCAGAAACATGGTATCGAGGATGAATATAAAGAGCGTGGTAATTCGTCATTTCTTGGAAGACTGCCCGCCGCAAGATCTCAGACAATTTGCTCGCACGATATCGTCCGTTGTCCCCACCATTGCTATACTAGTTCGGTTCGCTGGATTGCCATGCCACTGCTTTTCGTTTTCCGACATGATCGGGAGGTTACTTCCGTTCTATTCCTACTAACACCGCCAACATCGACGCCATTGCTGACTCGCGTGGTTTCTCGCCTTAAAGATTTATTCGCTTTATAAATGAAATCCGATGTCCCACACGCCTGCGGTTCAAGTGATTCATGGCGATATCTGATTCGAGTGCACTGCGCTCACAGGATTTCGTAGCATCTACCTTCTAGGCTGCGGATAATAGCTCGGATGATACAGCTTCTCTTCTCTTCTCTTCTCTTCTCTTCTCTTCTCTTCTCTTCGAGCTACTCGAAAATCGACCTTTCTGTGGAAATATAGGAGAAGCATGAAATCGACGAAAAGTTGGTGTACCAACCAACCAACCTACCTACCTACCTACCTACCTACCTACCTACCTACCTACATACCTTCCTACCTACCTACCTATCTACCTACCTATCTACCTACCTATCTACCATATATCTCTCTACTTAGTTATATACTTTTCTTTTATATTTTTCTGCTTGTACACTTGCACACGCATATTGAATTTGGTCGAATGAAAATGCTACTTCTCTAAATCGTAACATATGAACGATTTTACAATATGTTTACGTAAAGTTCACGTTAAAACGAATTTCTTAGATAGACATATTGAAAAATATTGATATGTGTATCTTGAGCATAACCGAAACGAAATAAAAATAGGTATATGTATTATATACAGAATGTCTTGACGAAAAGGATTCATTCAGAATTATTATGAAATTTAATGATTTTTTTTTTTTTTGTTTTCGAAAAATGCCAGAACAGATCAATATTGTTCTCGTTGGTAGACAACGAGTCTTCATTAGATATTCATCTACTTTGAATTAACCATCTAAGGTGGTTGATATGACAACTCGTTTAAAAATTTCAGATTGTAACAAGAGTAAAGTGGCATATCATTTTAAAGATCTTTTATTTTTTTTTATTATGGTGTTACTTATTTTTTTGTTTTATCTTTTCTCTCTTTTTAATTTTGAGTCAACAATATTTTCTGTGAAAATGCGCTTCGAAATATCAAATCGAAAACAATTTTTATACCATTAAATGTTCAAAATATGTATCGCCAACCTACATGCAATAATAAAATCTTCTTTTAGTGTGCATCAAACATTTTGCATCCGGTGTATTTCGATGAATGTGTGAGATTGATATTTTGGATAACAAAATTATTGATACACTCTTTCTACTAAATAATTTGTGTTACTTTGATTTATTTTAAAGTTAGATTTATCCATTAATTTGATTTCTTTTTTTTCTTTTTTTTTGTTTTTTTTTTTTTTTTCTATAAAAACATTTACAATTTTACAATCCAAAATATGCCATTGAAACGGTTGCGTTTGAATGTCGTTCAGATTATCGGAAAATATTCAACGTAACACTGATCAAGAATTTTATTATTGTATAAAATGTGAACTAATAAAATCTTTGGTCAGTATTAACTTTCTGAAAAAGAAAACAATAGAATCGAATAGAAATCTTCAAAGATATGGACATCAGTTCGTTGAGAATAGACAGGAGGAGGTCTTTTCGGAAGACTAAACTCGCAAAGTGTCGTGTTAAACGATTGTACATTGCTCTCGACATGTCGCGAAGCTTGCCATTTGGCTAACCGCATTGATATGAGCCATGACATCTTGCATCGTCACCAGGCAACGTCGATACGAGCCAAATGCCGTGTATACGAGTGATGGCCGTCGTTCGACGACGACAGCAACGACGAGTTAACGCTGACTGGATAACGCCACCAACTGCCGATATCTGTCGATCATACGTCCTTCACGTAACCACGAAACATTTCGTTTTGCAACATTTATATCTATCTTTTAGTTCGTTATCAATGAAAAGAGGAAATATGTATTTTATACAAAGTTTTCTTTTTTTTTTTTTTTTTTTCTATGTATTACAATCAAATCTGAACACGAAAACGATTCGTCAATGTGAAGGGAAAGAAAACAACGTTTCTTCTTATCTTCGATGATAAATATGATTAATGTAAGCGATAAGTAAAATAGAAAGAAAGAAAGAAAGAAAGAAAGAAAGAAAGAAAGAAAGAAAGAAAAGTATAGGCTCCTTTTTCCTCCTTTCTCGTCTTCTTCGTACGACGATAATCCACGTGGACGTCTGACACGCACTCAGAATTTATTTTGCTCTTCTCCCTTTTTCCTGTTGAGGAAAAAAGTTTTATGACTAATATGCGATAATGTGCCATCCAATACATATATATTTTCCTGGAGCCTGATAGAATTGGAGAGCCGTCAATACCAGCCGCCGCAGATGCCGGGCTGCCTCTTTCCTTCCACTTTTCCTCCACCATCATCATCGGCATCACAACCAACCACTCCTCCCTCTACATCCCTCACCTCCTTTTTCCTCTAAGATCCTCTTTCCTTTTCTTTTTCTTTTTCTCTTTCTTTTTCTCCATCTCCTTCTTCTTTTCCCTCTTCTTCTTCTTCTTCTTCTTCTTCTTCTTCTACTTCTACTTCTACTTCTTCTTTTACCTTCTACTTTTACTTCTATTTCCACCTCGAGCACACGAGTGGTGAGCGACGAAACTTTCCTCCTTAGTTAAAGTATCAATATTTTTAGATGGCGCGGCTTTCCCTCCTACCTGAAAGACGTTATTTTCTCGACGGTATCGATTCCCTTCATTTGAGTTCTCTCTCTCTCTCTCTCTCTCTCTCACTCTCTCACTCTCTTTGGCATATTACTAGTACACCCTCGTGAAAAATTCCATCCGAAAGCATAGACATCCCGATCAGTCGCGTTAGAATGCGTACATGGAAATAATAAAAACGATTTCGTCTTCGAAGGTAAACCGAAGGATAAAAAGAACGATATAAAAATGTCGTCGGTAGGGGCACGGTGTAACTTTAGATACGGCGAAACGAGAAACGTGGAATAAGAAAAACGAAAGAAGAAAAACTTTTCCTTTCGCTTCTCTTTCTTACTTATGCCGGCATCAACTATATTTTTCTTCTCCTTTCTCTCTCTCTTTTTCTCTTTCTTTCTTTCTTTCTTTTCTGTGAATTTGATTTTCCTTCTTCCCGATCCCGTTAGTCTGCGCTAGCGCGTTATATTTCTCGATACTCGGTAAGGATAATTCGACGCCGGTACGCGGTAAGAACGTTGGCCTTTTCTTTCTCTCGCGCGACTTTTTCTCGCGTTCCCCTTTTTTTTTTTTTGCGCTTTTCTCTTTCTTTTTCCTTTTTCTTTCTCTTTTCCTTTCTCTTTGAAAAAGCAACTGGGAGAGTTATAATCAACGAAATAACGAAAGCTTTTAACGGACGCCGGGATAGTTTGGAGAATAGAAGATACGGAGATAAAGAAGTATGGAAAAAGAAAAAGAAGAAAAAGAAGAAGAGGAGGACGAGGAGGAAAAAATAAAAAGAGAGAGAGAGAGAGAGAGAGAGAGAGAGAGAGAGACAAAGACAAACAGATATACAGAAATACTTGAAAAGAAACGAAAAGGGAAAGGGAAAGAACGCGATGCCAACGATCGTTGCTTTCCAGCCGACAAAACAGCTTCGGACAGAAGTTCCTTGACCCGTGTGATATTCCCTGGAAGTAAACCAATTAACTGGTGGCAACTTCCACGGAAAATTCAGAAACTAGACTCTTGCCGACGGACGATGTTTTTTAAAGGTTCAAATCTCAGTAGTTCTACCAACCCTCAATCTCTTTTTCTTCGTCATCTTCGTTCTTATCTTCTTCAGAGATTTCAGAGAGTTCAAGGAGTACAAAAGAAATGGGACATTGAACGGCTGGACGACGAACAGACGAAAGGAGGAGGTAGTGAAGGAGAAGAATAGAAGGAGGAAAAGGAGGAGGAGGAGGAGGAGGAGGAGGATAGGAGGCGATTCGAATGGTTGCAAACAAATTACACGAAACTGACGGACAAAAACAACGAAAATCCGATAATCCTGTTTCGAGACGAGCGGTGAAGAAGCTCTGGTCGTTTCTAAGGAGAACCGACGAACGTTCTACTACTTCTAATTAATTTCTGTTTGCGCACTGAAAGCGAGACGACGCGCGACGCGCTGCAAAAAGGGATCGAAGAGTATCTAGAAGCAAAGACAAGAAGAAAAGATACTCCCTTACCTAACACTTTTTTCTTTATCTTTTTTCTTTTTTCTTTTTTTTTTTCTTTTTTTTTTTTTTTTTTTTTTTTTAGACTTTCGTTAAAGAGTTTCCTCCCTCACGCAAATACCCACGAGGGAATAGTTTACGTTTAAGGGAAGGCACACAATACTCCCTATTCAAGGTTAGCCGATGGATCGCTATCGTTGTTGACTTTACGCAAGTATAGTAGTCGTCGGAAATTAAGAAGAGAAAGAGAGAGAGAGAGAGAGAGAGATAGTGATAGAGGAATGATTTTTTTTCTTTTATTGCGTGGTTTTTTTTTTTAACTTTCGTTCAAGTTTGAAATGACGGAGAAAGAATGGAAGAGATAAAAGTATACTTTGTTATTACGAAGAACTGGTAAGTAGAAAATATTATACAATAAAATGAAACGCAGACATAATAAAGTAATCGATATAGAAGTATTACGGAATAAGATGAAATAAAAGAGAGAGAGAGAGAGAGAGAGAGAGAGAGAGAGAGAGAGGGTGGGGAGAGAAAGAAAGAGAGAGAAAGAGAAACAGTTTATTGCACCGAAATGGTTCCACCATGGCGGAAAATATCTACTCTTTATTCTTCTCTTTCGAAACGTAACTCGATAGCGATCTACGAGTCACGGCGTTATACACTTTACACAGGAATAAGAGCGATCGCTGTTAGAAATGAACATCGAACCAACGTGACGGCAGCACTTTTCGTATGATTTTCACCGAAACGGCGATCCATCAAAATCGCGATGCTATTTACGATGGCCGCGTTTATTAAAGCGATTCAGAGTTGTTCGATCATAGTGCTAGGTTGTATCATGGAAATCGAAGAATTGTAGAGCACCGAGAAAGAAAATATTTTCGATGATGTTTTTATTATAGTCTACATCAGTCTAGATCGTGGAAATATTATTCTCATTGTGTTTTCAAAGATGAATAGACATAAAGCAATAAGGCTCTTTCTATTTCTCTCTTTCTTTCTTTGTTCCTTTTTTTTTTTTTTTCCTTTTTCTTTTTCTCTTTATCTGACTGGCACCGTAGCACAAATCCTGAATAATTCAAGAAGCCAATTCGAACGATCGAAAGAACAAATACTTTGAGTAAGAATGCTTCGATCTTGAATAACCGGTGTTATCGATCGTTTACCGTCATTGTTGCTCTTACGGTACGAATTATTTCAAAACTAGACTCGCAATTATGTTAGTAATTCTTTTTTTTCGCATTGGGAAGAAAAAAGAAAAAAAAAAGTATTAGCGGGATCAAAAATTACCCCACGTTTTAAATACATTTTCTCGAGGTGTAAAATATTTTACTGAGAACATTCATAATTTAGGATAAATTTCCCCCTCCTAAAGTTTAAAACTTAACGTAAACGATAATCACCCTTTATGTACTTTTCAATGGAATTATAGTACTCCCGTTATCTGAACGTCTTTGTATACGCAGAACTCGTGTGAACTACGTTTAGTTGCATATCGCATTTATCAAGATAATACGATTTCGTACGAAAGGAGAAGATATAGGTATATTGGCGTAAAATGGTATATATATATATATATATATTCATCTTTGAAGGAAACGTCACGAATTTCAAATGATTACGTTTGCTTTCTTGTTAGAATTTTACTTTTGTTAAGAGGCAACTTATATGACGTCATGTTTAACCATGAATTTCTGATAATTAACACATTGACTTTTAATTAATCATTTAATTCTATTCTTTCATAACTCGTGGTAGATAAAAAAAAAAGTAACAGAAAAACTCCTTATCACATTATTCATATTGAATTATATTCTCTATTGGGAGGTATACTTTTAATTTTTTTTTATATGTAACACTACATCCTAGAAACCAACGTGTTCAACGTATTAATTAAATTTAGACTCATCGTAATAAAAAATGAAAAATAAAGTAAATTAAAAAATACTTCTCAAATCGTTAGTAATGTGCGACAGATATTTTGACAAAAAATAGAAGAAAAAAAAAAATAAAAAAAAAATAAAAAAAAATAAAAAAAAATAAAAAAAATGAAAACGAGTAAGCTATGCGGATTATTAGAGTTTAATGGGGAAGCGGTTTCCCCGTTGGTCGGAAGTTGCGTGGTAGCAATTAATTCGCGTTTCACGGTCGTTAATTCTCGACATAGAAGGAATATCGAAGGGGCGTACTCTTGATACATGCATGTCCCAGCAGACGGTAGGAAAGACGGGATGCAATCTGCCTCGTGCAACAGCCAGTACGATTTTGCTCGGTAGTATCGTAGCCTGAACGGCCAGGTGTTGCTTGACCCGTGTAAATCGATCTCAACCTAAATTGCGTCGTTAACCAGTCCATCGCGCAACTGCGTTTCGCATCGTAGCTCATTTCGCTCGGTTTATTCGAACGTCATCATAACGCCAATCCTTTCATCCTTCTCTACCGATCTCTTTTCTTTCCCACCGTACTTCTTTTTTCTTTATTTTTTCTGTTCCTTTTTTCCTCTTATCCTTGTCCTTTTTCCTATTGTTTCGATCGATCCAAAAATATATATTTATGGATTGGATGAGACCACGGACGAATTGATTTCTTCATTGAGAAAGATCGATAAAAATATTAGATCGTTCGGTTAGTTTGGTAGATACCTCGTTTGTCGTAGTTTAATTAAATTAGAATTCGTTTATCGTTTGGCAGGCATCGGATAAATTGGTACACAGTCTATTACAGGGATATTAGACTACTATCTAACTTGGGCGATGGTAATTACCGATTACCGAGGAAACGGTTAATCGTCTAACCCTCGCACGCTCGCTCGTGGGAAGCGTATAGGCAATTTGCATAGTTTGCGTTGGTACTACGTTGAGATTGTATAGTACTTTTGAAATTGTTCGTTAAAACGAGAACGAGAAAAAAAAAAAACAAGAAAAATATTGCGTCTACAGAGAATTACTGGGTACCATCCCCATTCGCGTTGTTGCTCGATTTTACTAGAGAATCTCGTCGCCATTCGCCGATAGGAACGATCGAAGCGAATTATCGCGTAAACTTTCAATTGGAAATTCAAACCGGTGGTCTCTTCGGTAACTTCGACTTTCACCCCCCGCCCCCTCCCCTTCTCCCACCCTCTGCGCCACCACCACCGCCGCCGCCGCCGCCGCCGCCTATTCCATGCCAGATTGAACGCAGGGTTCGTAAGCTCGACGTAATTGAAAGGATAAACGAATGATCTGTTAAAAAAGCTACCTACTCCTACTACGTATGCTCGCCGTCTAATTTTCTCATTTATCTGATACAGACTCTGTAACTCCAATTTTCTCTATCCACCTACGATTTACGATATTGGAAAGTTACAAAATGCAAAGATAGAAATAAAAAGGTAAAAAGAAAAAAAAAAAAAAAAGAAAAAAAAGAGAAAAAAAATAATTAAAAAAAAAAAAAAAAAAAAAAAAAAAAAAAAAAAAAAAAAATTAGATAATAAGGATAAAATAAATAAATAAATAACCTCGAGTGATCGATAAATTATATTGTTTTTTTATTTTTTATTTTTCTCCTTTTCTTTTTTTTTTTTTTTTTTTTTTTTTTTTCGTTTCACCTTCATAGGGAACTAATCGTGAGGGTTTTTTCTTCTTTTTTTTTTTTTTTTTTTAATAAACTACACTTTCGTTTTTCCCCTCAAAAAGCTTTTCTCGAAGAGACTTTTTGGTGTTTTATTTAGAACGTTCGATACGGGCGATGTTATATCGTGCCCGTAGAATTCTCGGCATCAGAACTGACTCGCTCTTTTCTCTTTCTCTCTCTCTATCTCTCTCTCTCTCTCTCTCTGTCTCTCTTTCTCTCTATCTTTTTCTCTCTCTCTCTCTCTGTCTCTCTTTCTCTCTGTTCACTTCCCATATTTCATACTCTCTCAAATGTTATTTCGAAATCCACATTGAATCTGGACAGATTGAATCATGGTCTCCGCTTTTCTCAGCACTACAACGTCGTTCCAATCCCCACTATCAAGTCTCCGTTCTTTCGAAAACGAGACGAAACATCGGCAAGTTTATCTACGAACCGCAAACGTGTATTTGATAGACGACGAAAAATTAATAATCGATAGTTATCGGATGAAATACTTTTTCTCTTTTGTGACCGATATCTTGCTTATTATTTTCTATAGGTTATTTTTTTTTTCCTTCTTTTTTTTTTGATTCTATATTTGTTTGTTTCAAAGGCAAACGACTTTATATCTCAACCTCCCGAAAGATTTCTTTTTACTTACATTTTTATATTTCCTTTTGTTCCAAATCCTTTGACGTGGAACGAATACCTATTGCACGGAGACCTGCGACGTTGCGGAATAAACCCACCGAACAATTCGTATTTTCCTTCCGAGGATTATTATACGACGAAAGAGATATGCACTGTTAATGGAAAAAAAAAAAAAAAAAAAAAAAAGAAAAAAAAATTTTACAATTTTTCCCGAGCTTGTATTTTCATTATTAATTTCGAAAATCTGACTTCTTTTTTTTTTCGAAAAGAGAAACTTTTAAACACCTCTAGGGTATTTCTCTCTCCCCTCTCTCTCTCTCTCTCTCTCTCTCTCACTCTCTCTCTTTTTCTTCCTAATTTTTATTTCTATTCTTTTCTCTTTTCTTTTTTTTTCTTTTTTTTTCGTCTTTCTTTCTTTTTTTTTTTACATTTTCATTATTATTTTTGGAAGTTTTTAATATCCCTTATACATCATAGCCCGCGAGTGAGAAAAAACGAGTAAGAATAAAGTAACCTAGAGATACATAAGATAAACGGAGAAATATTCAAGCATAAACTTGACATCGCTCGACGTTCTCTTTTATTCCCTTTTATTTCCTTCTTTGCGAATTGTTACGCGTCAATATCCCATTGAGTTTTATACAGGCACAATTTAGTCACGTCTCGCGAATTCGCCTTTTTTAAAGGGACTTTTAAAGCGTATTTGCGTCCACCGTCAGAGTTAAGACATACGGTCGTTTCCATCGTCAGAAAATGGAGAGATTTCGTCGAGATATGGAACTTGGAATGCATGGCCGCAATGAGAAAGAGACGATCTCTGTAAGGCAAGATGGATGGTATAAAAAAAGAAAAAAGAAAAAAAAAAAAAAGAAGAAGAAGAAGAAAAAAAAAAGCAAGAGGAAGAGGAAAAAAGAGAAGGAAAAAAAAAGAAAGAAAAAGTAAAGAAGTAAGAAAGACGGAGGATAGGAAGGTAGGATAAAAAGAGAAGAAAAATTCAAATGAGAATGCTAGAAAGGTGGAAGAAGGAAGAACAGGAGAAGACAGAAAGTACTAGGCACGTTTATATGCGGTTTTCGTGGTCATTCGACGTTGGTACATCCGGCCAAAACTCTTCTCCTTCTTCATATCCCTTTCCCTTATTCTCCGCCCCCAAAAACTCACCTCCCCCGCCCCCGCGTTCTCTCGTTTTCGGTCCGCTCTCATCTTTCCTTTCCTTTGCGGCCCCTTTTTTCGTGTTCGTGCCGACCACACTTTATCATCCAGCAATTATTTCGCGTACCTTTCTCCCTTTTTCTCCTTTTACCCCGTTACTCCCACTCCTCCAGTTCCTCCTCTAGCTGTCCTATAAAATATACGTTCGTAGGCGGACCGACCGGGAACGTGCGCGCGCGCGCGCGCGAGTGAACGAACGAACGAACGAACGAACGAACGAGCGAACGCCCGCTCAGTTATTTATTTTTCCAGTAACTGTAATTTTTCAAACACTGCCCGCCGGATAAATGCGCCAGGCTGTTTTTGACGCGTTTGAAAAATACGATGTCGGCCCGGTCGGCGTTTCTCGAGATCTCGCTCTAAGCACGCTGCTAAGCAGAAAGATAAAGATCGTAACCCTCGTCCAAACTCAACCCCTTCTTCCTACCTTATGTTTCTTCTCTCAATGCCTCTCGCAAAAGGTAGAATCGCTCCCTTCTTCGTCTTCTTTGTTTTTTTTTTTTGTTTATTTTTTTTTTCTTTTCTTTTTCTTCTTTCCTTCGACACATCCTTTCTCCACTTCGTTCCACTTATTAAGTAATATTAATTTATCCAAACGATAATGCTACAGTGATTTTTCAAATTGAACACTCCATAAATTATCTATAATCTCTCTCTCTCTCTCTCTCTCTCTCTCTCATTCCTTCTTTTTTTTTCTTTTACGAGAATATATCTGCCAGTATCGTCCTTTTTTTACAAGTTCACATTTCAGCACTAGAAGTGAACGATCGTAAAGATGAGCGCCACGTGGACCGTAAACGATGCCCATTTCAAGAAATAGGACCAGCTGAATTTATGAAAAATTCTACGAGGTAGACGATAGGAGACATAAGAGAGAATGAGAGATAGAGATAAAGAGAGAGAGAGAGAGAGAGAGAGAGAGAGAGAAAGAGAGAGATAGGATTCCAAGAGAGATATACGAAAGTTCTTGCTTGCCCATGAAAGCAGAGGTGTGAACGAGCAGGCAACGTGCTTCGTCGTGCAAACGAAGAGCAGCATCTGGACTAAAAGGTAACAATAGGAGAATGTGCATCTTCGAGGAACGACGAGCGTTTCCGGAAGTAGCTACCTAGCAAACCGGAAACAGCCTTGCGGCTTTACTCTCATTGCTGCTCACACCTGCTGCTTTCCAAAGGTATCGTGAAATCTCTTCTTTGGATTCCAGTATTTCCAGCTTGACGCCAGTTATATTTCTCTCTCTCTCTCTCTCTCTTCCTCTCTCTCTCTCTTTCTCTCCCGTTTTTTCATGCTCCTTTTTTTCTCCATTTCACATCGCTATTCTTTAACCTCTACGGACTCAAGTAGTATTAATTTTTGATCGAAAAAAGGAAAGGAAGAAAACGACATGGGCGACCAGGAAACGGAAAGGAAAATGTTTGCGAAAATGATGTTTTATTCAGAAGTTCATTGAAATTGAAACGATAAATAGAGAAGAAATTCTGGCTCGCGTGCTACATTTCTCTTTCTCTCCTTTTGAAGAAAGAAAGAAAGAAAGAAAGAAAGAAAGAAAGGAAGAAAGGAAGAAAGAAAGAAAGAAAGAGAAGGAAGAAACGAGAATGTTGCTTTTCTCGAGAGAAATTCGGCGGAAAATAGTAGCGTGACCTTCGTGGTCTCGTTAAGGAAACGTCACGCCTTTCGAGATATATCTTTGATTTTTCTTCAACCTTCCTTTCTTCTCGAATTGCTTCCGACGTCCGTCGGATATACCTTTCGAGATTACGAGAATATATCGAGAAGACGAGGAAAGAATTCTCGAATATATTGAAACTACATTCGTGGAGCGATTTCGCAGACAGAGATTTTCAATAACATAGATTTCGAATTGGCAACGCGCATGTTACGAAAAATAAAAGGGACAAAATTCACGAATCGAATTTGAAGAATAAGCTCGACCGAGTACGAAATTATAAGAAATTTTCAAAGGTGATAAAACACGCCGATCTGAATGTCGTTGTGTATGCTTAATATCGTGTCGAGTAGGATACGTAAGTGAAGCACGTAAGTACGTTAAAGTATTATAATGTAGGTACTTTACTATTAATGGTGGCACGAACAACCAGTTAAATGTGCATCCCTCGTATTATACTACTGGGAATTATCATAGAGAGAGAGAGAGAGAGAGAGAGAGAGAGAGAGAGAGAGAGAGAGAGAGAGAGAGAGAGAGAGAGAGTATTATCATTGTTTTAATAGATTCCAATCGGTAATATGCCAGAGGTGTTACTCTAATTCAAGATATAACAAATCGTTCATTTACAAATATTTGTTGTATTTACGTTCACTCAAAATTTATATCCCTCGAAAAAATTTGGTGTTCAATTCGAAAAAGAAGAAATTTAATTCAAATAAAGATTATTTTTCTCATTTAACAATGCACGGTCCACTGCGAACGAATAAAAGATCTCGAGTAAGAAGGACGGAGATATGTAAATTATTATAAAAGTTAATTTTGAGCTGGCAGCTCTTATCGGCGCCAAAATGTACCGGCACTCGTGAAGTTTTCGCGACGACTACTTGCGTATGACATTTGGCTGATTCTCGATAACGATTGGTGTCAATGTAGGATAGTTGATTGTGGTGGTGATGAGAGGATACATCAAGAGGGTAGGAGAAACGATCGTTGGTATGTAATACCGTGGATAGACCGGAACAGTAGGGACGTGCCTAGAAGGGTTCACGTTGCATAACGCCGTCGTGCAATTTCGATGTTCGCTCTCAGTATCCGTAGCGTTCGCACGCCATTAATTTCATTCTCGTGCTCAAGGATATCCTATCGACGTCGCCGATCACGACAACGATTTGCCACGTTCCTCCTTCTCGGCCTCGCACTCACTGAGACGCTAGAAGACGTGAGATGTCGCGTCCCAAATTACTATCTACCACCACCATCAGTATTACCATCATCTATGATATTTTCTTTCTATATGTGTAAGAGAGAAAAAGAGATGTTATTTTCTTTGGAAAAATATTCTCTTCCAGGCGAATAATTCTACGACCTTTTCGAATGATTTCCTTTTTGAAATTTTCTTTAACTATTTCTCGTTGACATAGATATGCACTTTTATATATATATATATATATATATGTATATATATATGTATATATATATGTAAGCTACGTTTATACATACATACATACGTATAATCGAGATTAAGGCCCTTTTTCTTCTTTTACGAGAGAGCTATTCACCATCGAAAATATAAATATAACGATAAACGAAAATAATAATAATAATAATAATAATAATAATAATAATAATAATAATAATAATAAAGATAATAATAATAATAATAATAATAATAATAATAATAATAATAATAATAACAAAGAATGTTTGAGTTGGATCTATTCAATACTGGTTGTATTTTATGTGTTTTATAATTAGGAAAATATTCGACGTCTATGGTTTTATCATTTGGATACGTTCCATCGGAGAACGTAGTCGTTCTATTTTCCTCGGAATTTGTTCTCGCGCTATCAAACGAGAATTATTCGCAATAGTTTTTTCACTGGTCGATACGGTCGAGCTATTCGATGAAAAGTCAAATTTTCCTCTTTTCCCTCTTTATACGTCAATCCTACCTTCGTCTCTCTTTTGCTTCGTTCACGTATATGCATACATGCATACATTTTTTCGTACACCGCACCAATACACGAATATTTCACGTTGGTTACGTTGAAGTTTTAACCGAAAGGCAATAAACGTCCTGAAGGGATCGTTGATGCGTTACGTTTAGTACACCATTATAGAAGGAAACGAGTGTATCGTTGATTGAGAAACCGTTTCGGAGATTCAACGTGCGGCAAGCTTTTACGATTTCGCTATGTCCCCGTTATATTTCAGGGATTTTTCGAGCGTACCGAGTCTGCTCTTTCTTCTTTTCTCGATTATATTTCTCTTTCGAGGATTTTTAAAGCGTTACTCGAACGGTTCCCTTTTTTGTTTCATCCATCTTTCTTCTTTTTTTCCCTTTACTCCTTCTTCTTTTTTCCTTTTTGTTTTTTTTTTTTTTTTTTTTTTTTTTTTTATTCGACGTTTTCATTTCTTTTTCTTTTTTTTTGTTTTGTTCTTGTTTTTCCTTTTTTCTTTTTTTTTTTTTTTTTTTTTTCCTTCTCTTTTCCCTCTTGCCCACTTTAACCGAAATAGGAAAAAGGATGAGGAATGAGCTCGAACTTTCGCCACTAAGCGGGCATTGGTACGTACGTTAAAAAATACGTTCCGATACGTTTTACTCTACGTAAAGAGGATACACGGGCTCGCGATATCCGAACGTAAACACGCAGTCGCATTTGGTCGAGCAATACCAGTTCGGGTACAGTATATATCGAGACGTGCTTCGCCGCCATGTCAGCGTAATAAATGTTTGCAGTACACTACACACCCACTGTGTACACAATTACGCGAATTTACCTATTTTGATTCACGCAAAACCAGTTCCCTCTACATTACAAATAATGGTAGAGCAAACCTGCGAAATTATAATAGTCCTGTCGTATCGATCTATTCCGATGTAGTATTACGAATATTGCAGGTTAATCGTACAATCGTAATTGCTATTAAAATGTGTACGAAGAGCCTAAATGACGTGGATTAAAATATCGGCTTAAAGGTACTACGTTTCTAGCGTTGATCTTTTATTATTATGAATGGATTAATATCGTGTAAACAGGATCGTCCCCATTCTTATATATTTATCATCGTTCGTCATTTATGCGAATTAAAGTTAAAAAAGTGAACGATTAAAAAGTCGTTTCTATCGAATTTATTTTCTTTTTCTTTTTCTTTTCTTTTTTTTTCTTTTTTTTTTTTTTTTTTTTTGCTATTGCATCGATACAACTCATTCTCGACGATATTAACGATATCTTTTAGGAAAGACTTTTTTCAAAGAAAGACAGAGAGAGAGAGAGAGAGAGAGAGAGAGAGAGAGAGAGAGAGAGAGGGTTTGAAGTAATATTAAACACTTTAGCACGCCATCGGATCGTTTTATACCGTTCTTCTCTTTCATTTTGACGTTGATCGATGTTATGTTATTTCATATATCCGAACATTTCGAAGATCGATTTACAGTGTACAAGAAGTTAAGAGAAAAACGTTAAAGGTCGAACGATTTTTTTTTTAATGTTTCACATAAAAGTTATTTTCCATTCGGACGAACGTATCGGATTAATTCTATTTATTGTTAGAAAAAGGAAAAGAACGAAAGGAGAATAGAAAAGAGAAAAAATAAATGGAAAAAAAAGGGATCAATATATAAAACGATTGATCTATTCTTATCTCGGAGAAATCTTTTTCTTAACTAGTTGCCGATAACATCGAAACTATACAATGGATTCGTTCTACACACACACACTCTGTCTCTCTCTCCTTCTCTCTCTCTCTCTCACTCTCTTTCCCTCTCTTTCTCTATTCGGCATAGCGTTTGGTTTTCAGTTCGACTTCTCCGATCGACAAAACTTGTGCAATTAATAGTAGTAGAGTGGCGAAGAAGAAGAAGGTACGAAGGAAGATCGGAGAGTTGAAAAGCGCTCGAGAAGAGGGTTTGAGTATAGAGAAGGGAGAAGGGGTTAATGCTCCCTGCTTGGAAAGGTCGTCGAGCTAACTTCTGCCGAGTAATCAAAGGAAGGCTCTTTGTGCAACGTGTTCGACCATTCGGTGCTTACCCCAATACTAACGTCACGTAGAATAGAATAGCGGTGAATACTTCGAATATGAACGCTATGGTCGTAGGTTTCGACTTGATAATCAGCCGGAAAGATGAAATCGAATTTATACCTACTGTTTTCCAATCGAGTATTCCATTATTTTCGACGATAAGGACAAAAATAATATTATTGACTTTTATCTTAGTCATCGTGCGGCGGTTCATTTTTTCTCCTTTTTTTTCTTTTATATATATATATATATATTAAGAATAAGGAAAATGAATAATATGATAATATATTTTAAAGAAATTAAGGATGATATTTTTATTGTTTCTAAAAATATTCTATGAAATAAATGATAGAATTTGTGATAGGACGATTGATTAGGATGTACATATGTATGTACGTATACTATATATATTTTGAATATATTTTGAAATAAGACCAGATTGCAAACTACAAATGTAAACGCGTATAGGCATGAATGAACAATTATTGAAAAAATCAACGGAGGATCGAAATAATTCGTTTGTATCGTAAAATTTTGAACTGAATCATTATAGCGTCGCATAGAGAGTATATCGTAATATATTTCATTATACGTATTTATTTTATTTGTATTTCTTTTTTTTTTTCCTTCAATTAGATATTATTTGAACTATATTATCCGTATAATCGTAATTAAAAATTGATTATTTTTAAAAGATCTGTCGAGCGATAAGAAGACCGATTTTGAAAAAAAAAAAGAAAATGTGACAAATGGGCAATGAACATGATATCTCTCTCTCTCTCTCTTTTCTACGTAAAAAGAGAGAAATGATATGCAACAATGATTCTTTTATTTGAAAAAATCAACGAGACAGTCATTGTTTATGTTTCTTCTTTTTTTTTTTTTTTTCTTTTTTTTTTCCTTCTCTTTTCTTCTCTATCCCAGCCGAGATATAGTCGAGAATGTTTCGATAGATATGTAGGTTCGATAAATACTCGTAACGAACGTTGCAGGAGAAGGAGTAGAAGGAGTAAGAGGAAGGTATGAAAAAAAGGAAGACTTTATCCGATTACGTGTTCGTGTGGAATTATACTGTGCATATGAATCATTCTCGCGCATCTCGCTCGCAAGTCTATAGAAGCGGGAGGATTCGGGGAACGATATCATATAACGTTTCGGACGTAGACAAATTTTTGCGGAAAATACTGACGCGAAGTATTACGCGGAGTTTTAGATCGTGAAGAATGTTTTTTTTCTTTTTTTTCTTCTTTCTTTTTTTTTTTTACTTTTTTTCTTGTTTTTTTTTTTTTCGTTTTTTTTTTTTTTTTTTTTTGCGGAGAAAAATGCAACATAACTAAAGAAAATATTCGCGATCGTATATATTTGAGACAACGTATTCATAGACATTTTATGAAATAATTTTAAGTCTGACTGTACTTGTTTTTTTTTTTTTCTTTTTCGTTGTTGTTCCTTTTCCTTCTCCCTCGGCATACATGTATAAATACATACACATGATATATATGCAAACATATCCACTATCAGACAAGCTGTGTTTACCTATCTTCTTTCGTTCTCTCTCTTTCTCTCTTTTTTTCTCTTTTCAAAACATAACTAAGGTTAAATACACGTAACATTCTTTGTATATACTACTAACGGTAGTATCGATTAATTGTAAACTGAAAGAAAGTCAGTCTAGCTTCGTCTTAGCTCGCGTAAAGATCTTGATAATTATCAGCGTCAGAAGAATAAAATTCGATAAGAAGAAAAATCACGATCATTGAGGATCCGATCATATCAAATCAAAACGATCATAGAAAATATAAATATTCTATTACACGAGTAAGGTACATATATATATTTTGTTATATTTAATTTTTCTCGAAGTGTCGCTCGTAGTTCATCTCAATAAAAATAATAAATTTTGTTAAACGATTTGATTGGAAATAATCGAAGCATTTTTGTAGAATTCGCGATGAAACAACAACGACGACAATGATAACGACGACGACGACGACGACGACGACGACGACGACGAGAAGTCTCTGAATGCATAAGAATACGAAAACTAGATGGTTAAAGAAAAAAGGTTAGCTTTGGGAGGGAAGTATAGAGGGAAGGAAGGGTGGATCATCCTCGACAATTCGAGTTGCTCAAGGCGACGACCAGTTTTAAAGCCGTCTGCCGCCGTAATAAATATCACTCCGACGTACGTGGAAAACGAAGAGCAGCAATTTACATTTTATG
Source organism: Vespa velutina (assembly GCF_912470025.1). Classification (NCBI taxonomy): domain Eukaryota; kingdom Metazoa; phylum Arthropoda; class Insecta; order Hymenoptera; family Vespidae; genus Vespa; species Vespa velutina. The sequence continues at coordinate 2,335,572 of NC_062203.1, read as the reverse complement.
AGTCGCTGTATAACGAGTTATTGCTCGCGTGTCACTTTTCACGCAACTACTTTATCGTACACGTCTGCTTATTTCGAATTCGTCCGATAGGCATATATATATATATATATATATATATATATATATATATCGAATAAATAACGTTTGTGTGTAAGCGCAGTAGTTGGATGAACAGTTCTTTTTTCTTTCTTTTTTTTTTTCGCGCTCATTACTCATATCTGAATCTGATAATTTAAGGAAAAATTTCGATAACGTTCCCTTTTCGAACTTATCTCGTCGAATTTCGTCATTATATTTGTTTGACGTTGAAACGCGACGTTCAATGCGACGGGAAATAAGGACCTTTTGTACGTCTTGATATTCAGCGAGATATAATTGCCATTGAATTTTTCCCAAAAGGCCCTGTTTTCCTTGGCAGCTGGTAATTCGCAGGAGTAGATATTCCATGATTCACGAGAGTTCCATCTCCAAACTCTTTTCTATCTCTCTCTCTCTCTCTCTCTCTCTCTCTCTCTTTCTTCTCTCTTCTCTCTTTAGCCCTATCCCCTTTTTCTTTCTCTCTTTCTTTCTTTCTATGTTCCACCACGACCCAAGCATCTCCATCCATCCAGCCAGTCGTTTCTGTCCGCTATTCAATCTTTTCTTTATACTTGGCGCTGTTTTCCAGGCAACGGCAACACAAAGGCAGCAGCTATAACGGCAACGGTAGTAGCAGCAGTCAGCCATATACGACTGTTTCGCGGTAAATCGTTCGTGAAGATGCTGAGGTATCTCTCCTCTCCTCTCTCTCTCTCTCTCTCTCTCTTTCTCTCTTTCTCTCTCTCTCTCTCTCCTTCTCGCTCTCTCTGCGCCTTCAGTCGTAACGACTCTCGCAGTTTATTTGAGTTTCAATGGATAGCGCAAGAAGGGGGATGTTAAACCGATGCCGAATGCTCGAATTGCCACCGGAAAAACCGTGGAAAATTCTCATTAGTACCTTTCGTTGAATCAGTTCTTACTTTCATAAATTTAAAGGGATCCTTTTCATTAATAAATTACATATCTTCTTTTTTTTTCTACACGTACACACACACACACACACACACACACACACACACACGTAAATATATATGTATATATAATATTACGAATACTTCATCCATAAAAGACAAAAGAAATCTAATTTCTTGCAAGATATCCATTGAACGATATAATCGAGTAATTTTTAACGTAGACTATGGTTCGGTCACGATGTCATTGCCGCGAATGAACTTTTTCGTGATTAACGAGCCGCGAGCTTCGCTTTACTCTGTTTGCCAGTGCGTGTTTGTTTTACTCGCGGTTCAATTATCGTCCGTTGGAAAATTCACAGCTTGACATGTACTCTGAAATTGCAAGGCAAATTTATGTTCCTACGCATTAAGGCAGACATATCGCCGGTCGAGCGTCGGTCTTTTATCTTTTTCCTCCTTCTCTCTCTCTCTCTCTCTGTCTCTCTCTCTCTCTCTCTCTGTCTCTCTCTCTATCTATCTTTATCTCTATCTCTCTCTTTCTCCTCTTTCTTTCTCATTAGATCCTCTTTATCTTCGTTCCTAGGGACAATATTCGTATCTCGGTTTGAAGCCACGGAACTTCATTTCGATGTTTTCCATCTAATGTAAGAATTTTTCTTGATTAAAATATAGACGACGCATATTCAACGACGCGTATCAAATAATATTTCATTGACATATTGCAATTTAAGAGTAGAACAAGGTACGCTTGTAGATTAAAAATTGTTATGATTAAAAAGAAAATTAATTGTTCGTTTCGTTCATATTGCCGGGCGTGTATCATAAAACGAATTGCAACTATCTTGAATTGACGATAATGAAAATTTTCGTAAAACGATCTCGAATAAGGTTTTATTCAACTTTTGCCGTATGACATTGTAATTACTAGCTTTATAAAGAAAAAAGATACATATATGTATATAACTTTATAATGTACATTATTAGTAACGAAATATGTGAACTGAATGCAGGAAGTTTTATGAATTCGAACAAATTCAAAGAGTTCACTGGTAGAGAAACAGGAGAGAGACAATAAATAATGTCGCAAGTTGATTCAATGTTACGTTTAATTGGATATTCGTATCTATGAAAGTATATATATATATATATATATATATATATATATATATATATATTTATGTACTTATATATTAGTTACTAATATATATTAGTTGGTTAAAAATTATCGAATTTAATGATGAATAATTGTAAGACCATTTACATTATTATTTTTATTTTCTTAAAAAATTATTCTTTGATATTAAATTCTCATCGAAGAGAAAGATATAATGAAATTTTAAGAAGATTAGAAAATATGTGAACGTAATGTAGGGATGTTACGTGAAAGATCTTTAGCTATCTGAAGATGTTAACTTGAAGAAAGAGAACGAAGAGATAGAATACGTTGACATTGCTTTTGGTCGAATTCCATTCGTCGTCATTCGAAGAGAATTCATTGGCGTAAAGTAACTACGACATGGAGGTCGGACTAGTTCGCGTATCTAGGTGTTTCTACGCGGTTGCCAGTAGCAACCTCTTAGGTTCACATCGAGCTATTAGACTTTCAGAAGGGCGGTTGATCATCGAGCACATACCACGATCCAGAGTTTACACGTCGTAGACAAATACCCCGTCCTGCCCTTATGGTAATAGTCTAATTCCCTCGGCATGGTGGATGCAGCGCGACGAATGTGAGCGTAAGTTTATTACGAGGATCACGAAAGTTTGCCTTGAGATTGCTCTATCCTTTTGTAAGAGCTTTCGACAATAATGCGCCACGGCTAAAACGATTATCCATGCTGTGGGAAAGGTTCGACCAGACAAACAACGAGAATTAAATCAATGGTCAAAGAATATGAATCGGCAAAGTGCATTTTATTTATTTCGCTCGAACTTTCTCTTTATCGTCTCTATATTTTAACGTTTGTTAAAACAACATCCTGTGTTTGAACAACATCCGTAACCGGATGATTTTTTACCAATATCGCAATCCGATTGTCGAAAAGCTTTTAGTTTTTTCATGAAAATGTAGTTTCGATTTTTCTTTTTTTTTTTTTTTAACTCGTAGATTGATACGTATCTAAAAAAAGTGTACTACTTTTTTCGGGTTCTTTTTTTCTTTTTCTTTTTTTTTTTTTTTTTTTTTTTTTTAATATTGTTAACGTTTATTTAACAGCGCGTTTAATGTGTCGATCGTGCATATGACGTATCTTTAATGTTAGTTGAAAAATTCCTTGAAATTGATTACATCAGTATAGAAATCTAATGAACTTCTGACGGCGAATATTACGATTTTAAGAATTAAGTAACACAAGAGAGTCTTCGTTATTTTGACGTGACCGTTGCCTCAATCCCTTTGGGAAGCAAGCAATAAAATGACCACGACATCGACGTATAAAAGTAAAGTTAGATGCTAGTTACATTACGTTCGAACTCCATTGCCCGTTCAGAGGGCTTTGACTTTCTCCCTTTGGTCCAAGAAAATTAAGAGTAAACTTGCCCGTAAGCTGACGATGAAATGGACGTTATTATAGTTAACAAAAAAATCACGAATCAGGGAGCAAAGTATCACGAAATAATGTATTCCACGAAATATAAGGAAATTCTTCAATTTAAGAGTTTTTCTTTGTTTTTCTAAAGAAAAGTTAAATTTTGAAGAATTTTTCAGTTGTTATCAAGAAATTCATATTTATGAAGGAAACACGTTGAAAACAAATATATATATATATATATATATATATATATATATACATATGTGTGTGTGTGTGTGTGTGCGTGTGTACGTATACATATATATATATATATATATATTTCAAGAGGAGGGCAAAGGTAATTTGTATAATCCAAAGTATCGTAACGCCTTCCTTGATTTCTTTTCTTCCTTTATTGCTTTCTACGAGAAAAGAATCGTTTCGCGAAGAATCCTGTCGGTGTTAAGATCGATCCTAATGCTTCTTTAATTCGTTATTTCACGAGTTGGAAAGTCAGAGACGAGATCGTTCAGCGATAGGTCGATCGGAAGTTGGTTTGAACGCGTTAAAGTCCGGCTTGCTCTTGCGGCACGCTTTTCGTCGGGTAAATTGCCTTCTTGTCGCTAAGCCACCGAGCAGACAAGAGTTCCATTCTGCGCTTGATAGGTGTAATTACAAAAGTTTTAGCCGCTATAAACGCGCAGCTTCCAACGGATCTAATGACGTTTCTATTACGGCTTTAGTAATGATTTACTAAGCAATAAAAAAGATTCCACACAATTACCTTAGACCGGAGTATGTGAGACGGAGCGTCACGTTGCCGATAAATATCTAAACTTTTCATGTCACGTTTTAAACTTCACTTCGATGTTCCTCTTGCGTCACCGTGGACGTGTCACGTACCTAAGTATCGCGTCGTTAATTCTGTTTTCCTCGATGAAAATCAATCTCTTGCGCTTTTCACCTACGTCATCTTGTGCAAGACGTCGGGTCGCATCCTAAAACAAAGAAGAAATTCCACGCACGAGACGTGAGCAGAAAATTTAGGGCATTTCACCCTCGAAGACCTTTTCGTTCTAGTTTCGAGAACCTTCATGTGGAATTATCCTCTTCTTTCGAAGATGCACTCTCGACGGGATGGAGCACGAGGAGAGAGGCAGCAAAGTTAAATAGAAAAAAAAAAAGAAAGAGGCAACACTAAGAAGAAGAAGAAGAAGAAGAAGAAGAAGAAGAGGAAGAGAAGGAAGAGGAAAAGTGGAAGAAGAAGAAGAAGAAGAAGAGGGAATCAGACGAACGACCTGGAAGGATCCCGATGGAAAGAAACAGATGGAAGTTGGAGCTCGATACAGCTTCTTACCTGATTGCATTTTGTCCCATCGGCGAAAAAAAGAGAAAGAAAAAACAAAACAGAAAGAAAAGAAAGAGAAAGACTAAAAAGGATAAGAGAAAGAAGAAGGAAAAAGTAGAAAGGAGCATAAGAAGAAAGGACAGAGGCAATGCTCGTTCATATAAAGGATATTTGGCCATAGCGAAAATCGTTCGTGCAGTTTGTCGCCTCGTAGAAGCGACTAGGTTCTTACTCGTCAGTTAGCAGGACTCTCGGGAGTCGAGAATATGAGAACAAAAAATACACATTCACCTTGCAATATTTTACGAGGCGATCGTGAGTATCCTTTATATAGGTTTATTTACGTGCCTTCTCTGTTTTTGCCGCATTCCCAACACGATACCTGCTTGCCTGCCTGCCTGCCTGACTTTCAAGCTATCTCTACGTTTTCTTCGATGACCTCCTTCGTTCCTTTTACCCTTTCTTATTTTCTTTCTTTCTTTTTTTTTTTCTTTTTTCTATTCTTTTCTATATCCCACTTCTTCTCTCACATCACAGGGACCTCCCATCGTCTTCTTTCGGCAAGATCTCTCATGCTCCAGTGCTCCCTCGTCGCTTCGATACTCGAAAGTCGTTCCCAGGCGTCTCACTCGTGCCTTGAAATTCACCATCCCACGTACCCTCTCTGTCTCTCCTACTTTCTCCATTTTATTACTAGCACCATTACCCCTCGAACACCCATCCTCTTCTTTCCTATCTCTTTGCTTCTCATTCTTCGATTTGGCTATGCTACGCAATATTTTACTATCTCATTTTACGATGGAACACAATTATTATTTTCAATCCTGTAGTGTCAACCTCCTATCTCCTTTCCCTTCTTGGTTCTCACTCGTCTCGATCTCGCAAATTCAAGAAGTATCAACATATTTATTTAATCGTCAGTCGTTCGATAATTTGATCCCGATCCTGTTCGATTTTATTATCTTCGATCTTGAAAAAGGCACGTTCTCACCTATCATACGGACACTTTGTCTCTCTCGTTCGTTCCATTATTCCAACGGAGAGGACTATTTTTCACGAATACTCGTATCTTTAATATACTTTCTCTCATCATATAAGATATTATGGACGAAAGTTAGTCATAGTTTCTCATTTTCTTCGAAAAAAAACTATGATTCATCGAGTGATCGTCGTTCTACGAATCACACTTAAGCTTGGCACTGTTACAACGTTTCGGACAAGTGAATCAAGATTCACGTTTTATTCGCGAAAGAAGATTTTTCCAATCTACAGAATGTTTTCGTGATTTTAGACATATTTTTTTTTTTTTTTTTTTTCTACATAAATCGACATTCCAGAAATCTTTAAATAAGCTTTTTCTATCAAGGAAGGAAAAAAGAAATTATCGGATTCGCTAGTCACCTTTTACTTCCGTCAGGACTAGGCAACGCCCAAGAGCTTTTAAACCTTCTTTCAGTAGAAGGAAGAGAAAACGCTTTTATCGATGTGAATGAGAGAAAGAAGGAAGAAAATACAAAGAGAAAGATGGCGAGAGAAAGAGGAAGGAGAAAACGAGGTGCAAATTCCAGATAACCTGTATCCTGAAAAGCCCTTTGAGCTTCAGGATGCTCAACCGGGCATTAAGATTGGTTCAACAGCTATTTATAGTTTGTATATAAAGTATCGGCAATGTATCGCAGATATAGTAGCTCTAAGTAGCGGCAAATGAAATAGAGAAAGAGAAAGAGAGGCACGCTTCGTTGGATCTTAATGCGTCCTAAGTACCGGCTTATCCAAGGCTTTCGAAAGGCACAGCATACGTAATGATAAGGTCGCTTTGGAAAAGGGCCTCGAAGGAGGCCAAGCGAAATTGCGGGAGCATGCTTTTCGGTATTCCTCGAATAATTCGGCAATTCGCGTGATCGCGCAAAAGCGCTCGATAGAAGTACTAATATAAGAAGGGTGGGTGAGTGGGTTGTTTGCTAGAGGGTGAATGGAGTATATATTGATAGTAGGGTATGCCGATATTACTGTCGATATAGGTATCGTTGAATGTGGGCCAAGAATGGTAATTTTTGGGAGGGAAACGAAAAGAGAAATTATTTCGTAACTACGAGAAGAAAGAAAGAAGAGAAAGGGAGATACAGACAGACAGAGAGAGAGAGAGAGAGAGAGAGAGAGAGACAGAGAGAGAGAGAGAGAGAGAGAGAGAGATGAGAATATTGGGAGTATGCAGAGCGATTAAAACGGTATACGTAAATCTTTTAAACTTCCTAACTACTTTCCCCATTCCATACTCCTCTTAATACAGTTTCGTGAGTTTCAGATTAATAATCTCGATACGTAATTTATAGGATAAGAAAAAAAAAAAAAAAAAAGAAAAAAAAGAAAAAATGGTATCATTTTCATTATAGATTGGTACGACTTAATCGACCTGTAGTTTTTTTTTCTTAAGATTTTACTCGATTTTATTCCTTTTCAGGCTGTGAAACTTTCATCGTATTCATTAAGACCGACATTAGACTAACCTTTAACGAAGTCTCATTCTAGTTACTCGCGAAATCGATATAGGACTTTATTAACGTGACGTTTCTGAATAGCAGCGAGGTAGGCTAAAAAAGACATCCACGTTCCTCTCGTTATATTCATGAATGGTGATGCAACTGATGAGGAAGAGAGAGGGAGAGAGGGGGGAGGCGGAGGGGGCGAAAGAGGAAGAGAGAGGAAATATCTCGTTTTTTCAAAATGAATCCTCAATGAGTTCTGTTTGTTAAGTCTAGCTATACTTCTATAATTCTTTCTTTTTTTATTTTTTTTTCTCATTGCATAAAGGCATGTGAGGAAAAATGCAAAGAGGAAATAGTATTGAGGAAAGAGCAACTTCTATCACACTTTCTCTTTATTCTAGTATGAACAACCAAAAAGAGATACGTGGTTGAAGGACTTAAAGCCGTCTCTTCCTCGTTCGACCCTTTCAAATGACGTGGCTTAACGTACCTCCTTTTACCTTGACAAAGGAAATATGGTAGTTATCTCTCGGTCTTTCCACTCTTTCGTCTCTGTCTTGCAAACGAATCGGTCGATGTTCCGTGAAAATTCTTTCTTTAGATAGAAAATACGAAGGAAGATTGTAAGAAGCAGTTAGATATCAAATAGCTATAATTTTGTATTTAATCTTTTTATCTCTCTCTCTCTCTCTCTCTCTCTCTCTCTCTTTCTATTTTATTCTATTTCTATTTTATTATTTACTTTTCTCACCTTTTTAACGAAGAAAAGATTTGATTTCTATCGGATAATTAATTATTCGAAGGTAAGTTAGATCAAGGATGTGTGAAAAAGGATAAAATCAACGATTTCTTGCACAACCGTAATGCCTTTTAATGGCCGAAAGTCTTCTTGGATCGCAACGATGTCACGTTCGTGACTTTCCGAGATTGCTGACGTAACGGGAATCTTTATTAAACTTAGGAAACACGAGGCATTAAAACGACAAGGAAATTTTATCATTGTATCGATTCAACTTCTTCTCTAACGTGTTAATCTTGTTACATTGTCATTTTTAACAAACGACAGTATTTCCTATCTAATTTTTATCTTCTTATCCTTAATAATAGTATAATATTAACGCATTAGAAAATTATTATTTTTAACGCGGAAATACATAACGAAGTACATATATATATATATATATATATATATATATATATATATATACAATAATATATCATAATACCTCATAGATTTGCGTATTTACGTATATATTACATGTTTATTTTCATATTTTTACGTTGTACGTTGAAAATTATATTAAATCCTATGAAATAAGTATTAATTGTATATTTAATTAATCAGATATAATTAATTAATGTTAAATTAAATATTATATAATTTATTATCATTAATAATAATAATAATAATAATAATAATAATAATAATAATAATAATAATAATATTGCAAGATTGTTTCCTCTCAAAGATATTATACGGATTCATTATACATTAATGGAACATTAACATGTGTCCTAACAGATAAGATTATGATAAAAATCATGAAATACTTTAAAAAGAAATTCGGCGTGAAAGCACAAATGGAACTTTGATGTGGTTAAAGGTAACGACATTCTAGCTGAATATACTTTCGGAGATGTACTTTGAAACGATCCATAATACGTATACATATATACAACGTACTATTTGATAACAACGATAAAAGTCGAGCAATCTGACATAAAAAGAGGGAAAAGGAGAGAGAAAGAGAGAGAGAGAGAGAGAGAGAGAGAGAGAGAGAAAGAGAACGAAAATCGTTGAAAGCATATAACAAAAATATCGTCATACAACAGACGATATTCGTAGGAACGATTTTTTCTTTTTCTTTTTTCCTTTTTTTTTTTTTCACAAGATATTTTCCCATTTGACCGATTCATGAAAGAATAACCTTTCAATCCGATTGTTTGCGAATCGTAACCTTTAAAGTTTTCGTAAAAATAAAAATAATAAAAAAAAAAAAAAAAAGGAAAAGTGAAAGAAAGAAGAACGAACGAGAGAGAGAGAGAGAGAGAGAGCGTGTTCAAGCGTGCTATCGTCAATGTTTATCCAAGGAAACATTTATCGTGACATAAATCGTAGCTCTTACTCACTGGCTCGTTAGTTAGAATATTTATTAGTGTAATTTTCTCGTCTATCAACGTCTACGAATAAAAATTCACATAGGTCGGTGGTGTTTAAATATTTTACGTATGTATTCAGAATCACTTGTACGAATATACATGCGTAGTATTTACTATATGAGAAATGCACACGTTGAAATATAATCAACTGTACGGAGGAAACAAGTATATAAGAATACTAACTCTTCTCTCTCTCTCTCTCTCTCTCTCTCTTCTTTTTTCTCTTTTATCGTTTGTAAAAGTCAGACGAATTTTTGCAAGGTACGTTTTACCGAGCGTTAATATTAATATGCATTTCACTGGTGTAACTTTACGAAAATATCTTTAAGCGGAATTTAAATAATATACTTTATTATACCGTCACATAAGCCGCCGTCGCCGGCGTCACTACAGCCGCCGTTGCTGCCGACACCACCACCACCACCACCACCACCACCACCACCACCACCACCGCCATCACCACCACCACCACCACCATCGGCCTCCACCGCCTTCACCGTTTCCACCGCCACCACTGCCACCACCGACCGCCATCGCTTTCATTAAGCCAACGCTCTGTTGTTTGAATATTCATTAAAGCTAACACAATGGTATAACTGCTCGTGCCGTTCTCGATGACACCGATAGCCTTATCCGATTTTAGAATAATCCGAGTACTTTCCAGGCACGTTTACAAAGAGAAATCGTATGAGTCGTCTGCGAGACCTTTGCTCCTTTTATCTCTGGAAACTGGAAAAGCAGCAGGACTTCGTTACGATCGGTTAATCGAACCAATCGATCATTCTTCTCCGTGTACGCCCGTGTCGTTTGACGTTTTTTCCACCATTTTTCATTCCATCCACGAACTTTCTCGTTGGGACGGATCGTTCGTATTGTTTAGAGCGAACGGGATCGTAAAGCGAGCGGCTCTGAAAACGGTTAACGATCCTCGATCAACGATCGTATTTCGATGCGACCAGCCGAGAAGATATCGCTAACGTATTACGTTCATCGATACCTAAACGTCGTTCGATAACTGGGATTATGATCGTATCGTTCTGCCTACCTTGACGAAAAATAATGGCTCGTCGTGAAAT